>NC_081420.1:79528231-79648231 GCF_949786415.1 Peromyscus eremicus | reverse complement strand
GGAAATTTAGGATCTCTCTCACCACCATATTCCCTAAACTAAAACCGTGCTTGGCATGTCAGCAGTGCTTATTAAATATTTGTCAATAAATGAATAAATCTCACATAATCACTCAATAGATTTGCTGTAGTTTGGTATTAGTCTTCAGAGGGTTGCATAGTTCCTCAGAAGAAAGGATGGACTCTTTTTGGAAGGTAAAATGATTGAGACTCACTGGGCTAGGGAGACAGCTCAATTAATAAGTGCCTGCCATGGAAACATGAGACTTGAGTTTAAGTTCCAGCACCTACATGGAAATGTTAGGCATGGCGGCATACGTTTGCAATCCCAGCTCCGGAGAGGCAGGGACAGGCAGATCCCTGGTCAGTCAGATTAGCCGAGTCAGTGAACCCCAGGTTCACTGAGGAACCGTATCTGAGAGAACAGGTGGAAGCCTACATCAACCTCTGGCACACAAGATACCGTGCGCCTGTACGCACACCACCATCACCACCGTTTGGACTGGTTTCTTCATACGAAAACTGTTCAATCGCTTTACCTGAGAGTTCCTGTTTTCTCAATCCACCCCCATGCCCTGAAGCCCTTTGGTGATGTGCTTCTGTCCACCCCACAACTCGTCTCTAACACTTGACAAGACAAAGCAAAGGTGTAGCAGAGATAAGGCCGAAGTCTTGGGAACACAGGAACAAGGCAGCCATAGCACCAAGGTAGTAGGAGCACTTAAATAGATCACCTTTGTCCTTCTTGCATCTGACCCCCTGGGAAATGTCAAGTTGCTGCCAGAGCTGCCCATAACTGAAGCCAGGATGCCAGGGCTGTGGCTGGGTATTGTGAGTGGGAAAACAAGGAGGTGCTGGGGGAGAAATCTGAACGTGAATATCCTCAGAAAAGACCAGGGGAGATGAGACACACTGTAGACCTGTAATAAATAATCCAACAAACTAAGGGGGAAACCCGCTGTCTTCATTTTCAGTGAACCTAGCAGAACAGTTTTCTCTAGATGTTGCCTCACCAGCCTTTGATGGGAATTTATAATACTGGGGAATTTGTAAAACTCCAGGTCTGGTAAGACCTGGCTGAATTGACAGAGAAATTGTGCAGGGGGCTTTTTTCAAGCTCACCATGGAATTTACAGTTACTAAGTCAGTCATGCTGGGAGCCAGGCTCTGAATGGAACAAACCAGGCCAGGCTTAAGTAGCACACCACTGGAGGTAGAGACAAATCACTAGGGCACAGGGAGCTCCACGTATTCGCAAGTCCATGGCCATGCATCCCCACGTTCTCTCTTCTGTCACTAATTCATTACTTCAATAACGTTCAGCGAGTGGCTTAGTGTCTTCCAGCCCCAGAAACTATTCTACTGAAGGGGATACGGGACATTTTTCTTTCCCTGTGTAGTCCAGACTCTCTTTTATCTGGACATTTCTTCCCTCTGTGGCAGAAAGTCTGTCTTGGGAAAAACAATAAGAATTTTTTCTCAAGGAGAGAAAACAATAGATTTCAAAGCACTGGGGAAGGCCAAGTGGGGGACTGGGAAGTTGATGGTAGCTAAGACACAGACTCAATTTTTATCTCAAAGTGCAGTGTAGATTTAACAAGGCCAACGCTCCGTTAATGGGCCAGCTTTGCTTTCATTCTGAGATTTCTTACTTCAGCCCTGAATTCTGGCCAGCATTACCCCAACGGCTTCCACACTCAGAATGCAGGGGATGTGCAAAGCAGGAAGGGCCTTAGAAAAGAACTCACAGCAAAATCACAGGAAGCCCTTCTCTTTAATGTGATAAATTCTTAACTCCGTAATCGTGTAAGTGCTTGGATACGCTTACAGACTTACTTCTTCAGTCCTAGCCCTCCCCAAGGTGGGAAATTACCTTAGCTTTTTCCAGTGGCAAAGGGAGAGGACCCAGATCTTCAGTCAGGAGTTGACAGGCCACAAGCTGCTGCAGCGAGTACACCAGTGTGGATACTTCACAGTTGTCCAAAAGCTTCAGTTTCTAACTCCAAGCTTTCCCGGGATGACTGCTGTGTGTGGACTGCTGTCACTTTCTACAGCAAGGTTTAAAAACAAAAGAACTGTCCCAAAGGGTACTGCGTAGACTGATTTATCGACTAACATGTGAGACAAAAATCTCACTCCTACTGTATCCCATTCTGGTCTGGAATTTGCTCAGTAGCCCCGTTGGTCTCAAGCTTCCTCTCTAGCCCAGGCTGGTCCAGAACTCACTATGTAGCCCAGGTTTGCCAAGAACTCTTTGCAACTCCAGCTGGCCTCCACCTTGAGGAGGTCCTTCTGCTGCAGCCTGCAGAGGGATGTGATTAGAGGCATGACGTCACATGTCTGACTTATGAATTTCCACATGAGTATATTTCCCGTGGCATCACTGAGTATCCAAAGAGAGGTTGCCTGTCATGAGATGTGCTTTGCAGACTGACAGGCGGCTGTGCACAGCTGGCCCCCAGTGGAGCTCTTCCAGCTTCACACTAGAATCTTCCAGCTAGAAAGATCTTTGGTGTTTTGTTCTAGGGGTTTGTTTTTGTTGTTTGTTCCCGAGACAGGGTCTCACACAACCCAGTGGACCTCCAACTTGCTGTGTAGCCAAGGCTGACCTTGAAGGCCTCAGCCTCCTTCCTCTACTCGGTCTTTCAGAGTACACTATAGCTTTAATGACGTGAAGCCTCAGACTCAGCCTTTAAGCTGATCACCCAATTTTTCTTTCATTCTGAAGCTTTATACTGGGATGACAGGCATGCACCACCACACCCAGCTTAGACGGACTTTTGAAATATACGGCTTACCCCAATTTCTCTAAATGCCTGAAGCCATGTTGTAAATAAGTCTCATATCTGAGCCTAAAATGCAGAACTTTCTGCTTCAAACCATAGCCTACCTCAGTAGAGGTCTAAGAACACCCCTTGCCATTCCATAACCGCCCATAGAAATCGAATGCTGTGCACCTAGGAAACTCACGTCTAGTCTTGACTTTCTGCAGCTCAGCCGATGCCCTGGAGAAAGGTTTTCATTACCTTGAGGTGTGGTGGAATCTAATCCTTTAATTTGCTTAAGTCCCATGAAGTTCTAGGGCTATACGTGGAAGAGGTCACAAAGACTAGAGGCAGGCTGTTTCCCAATCCTTCACCCAGGAAGGACACCAGGACTCCAGGCAACAGCCTGCCACCTCTGACGCTTTCCTATGAATATTTGTTCCCAGAACATCGGTAAAAAGATGATTGGAGGCCAGAACAAGGACTTCTTTTAAAAGTGAGATGACTCTCCATGTTTGGGGGAGACTGAGATAAAATCTGTCCTTTCTTTTGGATTATAGCACAAATTGATGTTTTTCAGGAGACTCAGGGCATTGTGCCTTCAAGGGGTTCCTTGGCCACAAAGTAGAGGATCTACTTACCTAACTCTCATAGCTTTCCAGAGAGCCAAGGAGTTCTCATTGTGAGACAGAGTCTCATGCTGGAAAAAAGAAAAGAGGGAACCCGTAAGAAGTGTGGGAGGAAAAGGGTTCTCAGACTCGTTTCTTCATCCCAGGAGGGTCTAGGAACATCTCCCATAGACTAGATCCACATTTGTATGTGACCTCCCTTGCTGACGCAGGCAAGCTCCAACCTGAGTGGAATCAGCAAACTATTTAAGTACTACCTATCTATCTAATTCTACCTAAAACATCAATATCAATGCTTTCTTCTCAGAAACTCATAGATTCTAGTCATGATCTTTTGGTTTTTAAGCAAACTATACATATTTTTTTTTCAGCAAACAGAATTTTAAGCAAAATATATACCAAGGCCTACACTCAAAGTTCTAGAGTTATATATGTGAAGTAGGAATGATGGGTGGATGACTGCTTTGGGTTTTTATAATATAACATATAATATTTTATCATCACTCACATACTCTGTATCCCAAGTGAATGTGAAGGAGTGGCTGTCCTTCTTCCAGCGTGTGGGCCACACTGTTTGAGGTGACAATCATCTCTGCTTGAGGACTAAGTATGGCTAGTGACCTGTGACAGTTACTGAAGTGTGAGAAAGTCTGGACTATAGCTCTGGTCATTTGTCCCTTTCGTACACTCTGGAATTTGTTTAGTTATTAAGAAAGGCTTAACCCAAGGGTGGCACAGAAGTCACCGTCAGATTTAACGTGTGGTCTTTTGTATGTCCCCGACATTTGTGACTTTCAATTTTCATGGAAACTAAAAGTCTGGGAATCATACGGTATGAGGAAGAATAACAGGATTTGTGTGCACATGAGATTCCAATATTTGTTTAAGGGGACAATGAGGACTAGGAAATTGCTTAGTAGATAAGAGTACTTGTCCAGCATGCACAAAGGCCTGAAACCAGGTGATGCACATCTGTAATCCTAGCACTCAGAAGGAAAAGGCAGGGGGTTCCGGAGTTTAAGATTATCCTCAGCTACACAGTGAGTTTGAAGCTAGTGTGGGAACATGAGACCCTATTTCCTTTAAAAACAACAACAACAACAACAAGGAAAGGACAGGGAGTGAGGGGTTGGGGAGAGGGAGGAGGCAGGAGAGGAAGGAAGGCTGGCTCAGCTCTGCACTGTCTGGCCTGAAGTACACAAAACCACACGGTGTGGGGTCCGGAGCGCCCTGTCATCCTTCCAGCCAGCACATCCCCAAATTGTGGCTGACTATTTTGATTATTGTCAAGTAAAGCAGTCAGAGGTCAATCCTGCGGCTGACTCAACTCGAAACGTTTGGCTTAGACGAGCAAGGCCTTCCCAGGAGTCTCCCACAGGGCAGCCAGCACAGAGACTTCCAGCTTCGCTTGACTGAGGACCACACTCTCAGGATTCCCATCAGCAGTGATCTAATTCCAGTCTCCTTATTTTATAGATGCAGAAATCAAGTCCCAGGAAATTAAAGTCATTTGCCAAGGACGGTTTAGTTGCAGAGATGTCTTTATCTTTATCTGAAATTAATCTTTCTGTTTATTTTTGCTTTCATAGAGAGACAATAAAATTCACATAATAATGATATCATTTTGTCTGTTTTCCAAGCAAGCTTACATACACAAAAAAAAATCACAACTAACTTTTGGGAATTAAAAACATTAATAATAATGAAACTATTTCCCTATAAAACTGGGAGTATAGTTATTTCCAAAGTCCTATTAGGAAAATTATTACTGCTTCTTTTTCTCACTAGAATTCCCCAAACAAATTTCTTTGATATTTTACTCATTATTTTTATAATTAGGCATAAAGTGATTCAGACTTTATCCATAATTTAGCAGATCCTTGTGGTTATTTCCAAATAAGATTAGTATTTCTGCACATTACAGATAAGCAGTCAGCCACATGTGACATAAAACCCTTCTTCAAATAATTAGGTTTGCAAAGTGACATGTGCAGTTCCTCACTGTTAGAAAATAATAAAATTCATAAGAAACAGAAAAGTCTGCTGTCAGTGAACTACAGCTAAAGGAATGTGCAAATGACATCGTGGTGTCCCGATCAGGTAGCATCCATCCTCTGACACATACTTTAACCTACTAGCTGAGAGTGGCCAGTGTCTAATACTTTCTTTTGAAATTCAAATAACAAAAACAAACATAACAGAAAAGCCCACTCAGTTAGGCTCTGAATCCAAGATGTTATCTTTTTATGAGTGCTCTATTCTGGAAGTTCTACGCACATGCCCATGCACAGCTGACCAAGCCTAACATTGACCAAAAGGCTGGATACAAGCCTAGAACAGGGCCGTAGACACTGCTGGGCCTTCCTCCTGACTAAAGGAAGTGACGTTACAGGAAGTGACACTATGGGAAGTGAACTGTTGTTACTTATTTCTATGAGCATGGGCCACTTTTCCAGTGACCCAACACAGAGCAGCAAAGGACTACCTTTTAACCCTGTAAGGAAACTATGGATAGTCAGGTGACCTGGAAGTTCTTACTGTTCCCAGGAAGTGGTACAGTTACTGGCTACATGAGGAATAACCACATACTAAGATAAAGGAGAATTCCGTAAATTCCAAATACTTGACAGTTACATTCTGTTGACGAAGAATGTATTGGGTCTTCAAGAGCATTCTGAATGGCTGTTTGTTCAGAGACATTTGAAAGCGAAAGTGCCAGAAAACATGAGTCTAAAAACAGAATTGAAGCTCTGAGACACCAGGAGTGGGGAGGTCTTCAAATTCAGTATGCTGACCAGTGCTTCCAGAGTTACTGCATCCAGAGTCAAGGTCATCTTTCTGAAGAGCTGCAGAGGGGCACTATGGGTTATGATGGTGTAATTGCCTTGTTTAGGCTGTTACCAAACTTCCAAATAAATGGAAGGCCCAAACTAGGGCTTCTACTTCCTGCCCTGGGTATTGGGTGTTTTGCACAACTGTGGTAAATACTTGTTAATGGAATGGTCCTTGCACTGGAGCCTCTACGTCTAAGCTTCCCTCATCTTTCTCTGGGCTTTCTAAACTGTAGTCTTCAGACTTAGCATTCATCTGATGTTCTTACAGGCCATTCTGCTATTTCAGATACTACCTTAGCAAAATTTCTAAGTGCTAAAGACTCAAAAAAAAAAAAAAAAAAAAAAAAAAAAAAAAAAACCACTTAGAAGGGAGATTAAGTAAGAATCCTAAGTATGCTGCCAGCCCTGGGACACTTGCCTAGTGACCTAATTTCATGGGAATTTGCCAGGCCTACTCTGTGGAAGCATTCCAGGCCTATCCCTTCAGTCCCATGGTTTATTCAGCCGACACTGCACATATCCAGGCTATTCACATTGTTGTGACCTTCAGAGACTGTCTTTAATGCTGCTGTAGTCACTACATGAATCGTAGGAAATGAAGGTGCAGTCATTTGCATGGCTTATAAAAATTCGTGCAATTCAAAGCTCTTACATCAAATGATATTAGTGTGTGCGCATGTGCATATGTGTGTTTGTGTGTGCACACACGCACGTGCAGGTTACACTTGAGTGTTCAGATGTGCATGTGTATTTGTTTGCATACATGTGGAGGCCTGAGGTCATCCTTGGATTTCCTCAGGTGCTGTTAACCTTAGTTTTTAAGACAGGGTCTTTCACTGGCCTAGAACACTCCAAATAGGCTAAGCTGCCTGGCCAGCAGGCTACAGGGACCTATCTTGTCACTGCCTCCTCAGCACCAGGATTTCAAGTACATGTGCCTCCACAGCCAACATTTTGACATGGGTTCTGGAGATCAAATTCAGGTACTATGATTGTAAGACAAGCTCTTTACTAAGAGCCATCTTCCCAGACCTCAAAATATGTCTTATAATGAACTGAGATACGCACCCTTTTCTTGTTATTCTAGACTTCTGTTACAAGCATGTTGAATAATTCCAGAAGCTTCTGTGAATGAATTATCTAAACAATGTTATCAAGATCTTTTCTATGGAAAACAAATTCCTTATTGCCTAAAATGCTTCTTCATGTAACTGTAGTTGGAATTTTCTTTGGGCCATCAACCAGCTCCCAATTAAAGACATTGAGACTTATTATTAATTATGAATGCTCAGCCTTAGCTTAGGTTTGTCCCACTAGTTCTTTTAACTTATTTTAACCTGTTTCCATTCATCTACATTTTACCTCGGGGCTTTTTTACCTTTCTTTCATTCTGTATGTTCTACTTTTCTGCTTCCTCCATGTCTAGCTGGCTGGACCCTGGCATCTCCCTGTCATCCCCTTTTCTTTCTTCCTTCAGCCCAAATTCCTCCTCCTACTTACTCTCCCTGCCTGGAAGTTCTGCCTATAACTCCTCCCTTGCTATTGGCCATTCAGCTTTGTATTAGACCAATCAGATACCTTAGGCAGGCAAGATAAATCAGCAACACATCTTTACATAATTAAAGAAATGTGATACATCTTTACATAGTTAAACAAATATTCTGCAACATAAATAAATGCAATGCATCTTTACATAGTTAAACAAATGCAATATATCTTTACATAGTTAAATAAATGCAACACATCATTGCATAGTTAAACAAATATTCTGCAACATGTAACTCCTTTTCCCTGCTAGCTCTTTCTAAAGTCAGATCTGAAGTTATTTTAGACATCATTGTTGACTGGACATGGTTGTGTATTGATCTGATACTCTCTTCAGAAAAACAACAAGAAAGCATTGTGTGTTGGTCATTCAAAACGACACTTTTATTCTCTTATACCCACAGGCTTACAACTATTCCAGAACAATTATACCTGGTTCTCTTCCCCCACCTGGAAATGCTACAATGGCCTCTGGCCAAAAGCAATGAACTTAAGACTTTATAATCCTATACACCCTGCTCAGGGCACTAATGAAAGGAAAGAAAACCTATGTTATCCCATATTGGCTATTTTTGCTGGGGGTGGTGTGGGGGCTGGAGAGATGCTCAGTTGGTAAAATGCCTAGTATGGTAGCATGATTACCTAATTTGGATCCCTAGCACCCACATAGAAGCTTGGCATAGTGGTGTGTACCTTTAACACCCATAGTGCTGGGAATGGGGGTGGGACAGAGATAGGTTGAGTCCTAGAACTTGCTGGTAGGCCATACTAGGCAACGGGTTGCTCAAAAATGGGAGCAATAGAAGCAGACAGCTGATATTAACCTCTGGCCTCCACATACATGCCCACACATATGCATATATCTGCACATACATGTGCACAATACAAATATGCACTCATGCATGCACTACATGTAAATACATACACAGAAATGTTAAGATAAAAAGTCTTTTTGAACTTTTATGTGTTTATGTTTGTGAGGGAGCGGGTGCATGAAGACCAGAGATAGACATTGGGTATCTTCCTCAATTGCTGTCCACCTTATGTTTTTAGATAAGGTCTCTTCCTGGACTGGCCCCAGGGATCTGCAGGTTTCCACCTCCCCAGCACTGGGATTGTAGAGACTTATTGTCATGTCTAGGTTTTAAGGTTCGAGGGAATCAAACTCCAGTCCTCATGCTTTACAGACTGAGTTTGTCCCAGCCCATGAACATTTATATATCATTATTTATATAATATAGCACACAAATTCTGAAATATCTCATACTTACTTGAAACAAATGAGTTTTTGTTTTCCAAGTTACCTCAAGTTTTATTTACAAAACAAAGTAGAAACATCGTCTTATTGTACCAAGAGTAGATGTATCAAATCTCCTGACGAAGCCCTTTAGAAAATGCTTGAAGAAAGTTTATTCCATATAGGTAGACAGAAAGACAGATGATATAGCTAGATCATTGTGCTTTGCTCATGCACCACCTCCCCCTTCTCCATCTCCTCCTCCGTCACTCCTGTTTTCAAGCCACAGATGTCCAATGGCTTTTTAAATAATTAGGAGATTTTAATCAGAGTGTCTGGTTGATGCTGTCAGAGTCCCCACGGGCACCCCAACACTTTCAAGGTGAGGATAATGGCACAGATGATGGCAGAGAGTAGCTTTTGTGCTCGCCACAGGTAACCTTCAATTCATTCTGGCTCTGAGAGCATCCGGAGTGCACCATGATTGAGATGGGCTCTTTGGCATCAATGTCTGAGTCTGAGAGTCAGACCTGGAATGGAGGTTAAGAACAGAAGTGAGTCCAACCT
The DNA here is from genome assembly GCF_949786415.1 of Peromyscus eremicus. NCBI lineage: Eukaryota > Metazoa > Chordata > Mammalia > Rodentia > Cricetidae > Peromyscus > Peromyscus eremicus. Next base: position 79,638,655 of record NC_081420.1, on the reverse strand, counting down.
TGAAGGAGACAGAGACGTTTTACAAAATTAAATTTTTGGCACTTTGATCTTTCCCAAGCTGGCTCCAAGTTCACTGAGTCATTGCTGATTTTTTAGACACAAAGTCAAGATGCAAGGGACCTTCATAAACAGGAGTAAGAAGTTGATGATGACGTAGCTTCAAAATGAAAACCTATCAAAAGCCTCAAAAATATAAATCCTTATAACATGTTGCTTTATGACCACAGATTCATCCTTAACAAATATAGTCAACAAGGCAAAGACAGTTACCCAAGTGTTGTTCACAATAAAAAAAATTGGAAACAGGTTTTCAACTATAGAGACAGGACAAAGCAATGGAGTGTGCAGTAGGTGCAAAAATACTCACCGTGAGGGCAACCATATTTATTTGAAATAAGATAGAAAAGGTTATGGAACAGCTTATATAATAAGATTCTGTGTTCATCCCTCATTTTCATTTTTGATGAGCATGCAATTAGTGTCACATATTAGTGTTGGATCAGTGAGACACTTCCATGTGATCAGCTTGTCTTTATTCAGCTGCTCCTTCCAAACTTCTTATTCTACATTCTGGTGGATGTTTTCAGCTTCTACCCTATATATGGCTGAGTACATGGTACTAGTCTATATATTAAGCTTATTTTGTTTGACATAATAATCTCTACTTCCATCCATTTGCTATAAATGCAGGATTCTTCCCTTTTTCATAGTTGAGTAATATTCCTCTGTGTCTGTATGCCATATTTTATGTATCCATTCATCTGTTTCCAGGCACTTTGGCTGGTTCTGTATCTTTGCTACTGTCCACAGAAGCACCTAAATGTGCAGCTCTCTTTGGGGTGCATGGTTCATTGTCTTTGGGCATATACTCAGGAGCTGGATGGCTAGAGGGTAAGATAGATCCATTTTCATTTATTTCTAGGACCTCAGAACAGTTCTTGGAATGGCTCTACTAACTTACATCTTCACTGACTATTTATGGTGGCTGTGTTAACTAGGGTTTCTATTGCATGACCATGGCAACTCATGTAAAGGAAACCATTTAATTAGTGGTAGCTTACAATTTCAGAGGTTTAATCCATTATCATCATGGTGGGACATGGTGGCGTGCAGGCAGACATGGTGCTGGAAAAGGAGCTGAGAGTTTTACATCTTGACCCACAGGCAACAGGAAGTGAACTGTGTTTCACACTGTCTGTAACAGTCTCAAACTTATTTAAAAGTTTAAAATTAAAAGTCTCTTCTGAGATTCATGCAATCTCCTAACTGTAACCTCCAGAAAAATCAAAATCAAAAAGCAGATCATATACTGCGAACATATAATGGCATAAGACATACATTACTGCTCCAAAATGAAGGAAAGGGAGGATAGTGACAAAATACTGGACCAAAGCAAGACCAAAAACCAGCTGGGCAAACTCTAAACTCTGTATCTCCATGTCCGATATCAAAGCGTTCTTCAGAGCTCCAACTTTTTTCACTTTGTTGACTGTAACACACTTCTTTCTCTTGGGCTGGTGCCACTTCCTGTTAGCAGCTTTCCTTGGTAGAGATTCCACAACTCTGGCATCTCCAACATCTTAGGGTCTCCAAGGCAATCCAGGCTTCAACTTCACAGTTTCATACAATAGTCTCTCTAGGCCTCCATTCAGGGACACCCCTGACATATGCCTGGCTTCAATGGCTTTCCTTAGTTGCAGAGGAAGATTCCATTGTCCCCTGTCTTCTATCCTTGACTCTAAAGGCAGAACTACATGACTGAAGCTGCCAAGTTCTGCTGCTTGCTGGGGCTGAAACATGGCCCCCTAATTCAACTACATCTTCAGCTTTCTGTTTTTGATGGTTTCCTTCACTGCCTAAGCTTGGTTGTCCTGAAACTGAATCTGTAGACCAGGCTGGCTTCAAATTCGGAGATCCTCCTGCCTCTGCTTCTGGAGTACTGGGATTAAAGGCCTGCACCCACCACACTAGACTCTAAGCTTTTCTTTAACTCTTTTTCATGCTTGGACTTTAGCTGTGTGGGATCTTGCCCTGAGGTCACCATTCCCTTTATTCCATTTCTTAATCTGTTTATCTCCTTGAACACAAGACTTAGCTACAGTCCACTTCCTGGTGCTCCTTTTCTCCTCAAATTGTACATTTTGTGTTTTTACTTTCTCAGTGTGCTCCTTTTCATTATAAATTTTCATTAGAGTTACCATTAGTAACCACACAACAGAATCTATACTAAGCTGTTTTCAAATTTCTTCTGCCAACAGAATTAATCCAAATCTCTTCACTTTAGCCTCAGGCAGACTCTTAAAACAAGGAAAAAAAGCAGCTACATTCTTCACCAAAATATCACAAGAACAATCTCTAGGCAACATACTAACATTCTTTTCATCTGAAACCTCTTGAGACAGGCTCCCACAGTTCAATTCAGTCTCAGCACCACTATCTTCCATGTTCCTTCTAGGATGGCCCATGAAGCTCCACTTAAAGTGTTCAACTGCTTTTCTAATCCTTTTTCTAATAGTCCCAAAGTCCACATTTTTCCAAACAAAAACATGGTCAGGTCTATCACAATACCCCAGTCCCTGGTACCAACTTGTCTTAGTTAGGGTTTCTATTACTGTAAAGAGAAGCCATGACCATGGCAACTCTTATAAAGGAAAACATTTCATTGGGGTTGGCCTGCAGTTTCAGAGGTTTAGTCCATTATTGTCATAGCAGGAAGCATGGCAGCATGTTGGCAGATACACTGTTGAGGAAGGAGCTGAGGAGTTTTACAGCCTTGATCTGCAGGTAGCAGGAAGTGAACTGTGTTCCACACTGGGTGTAGCTTGAGCATAAGAGACCTCACCCCCAACACACACACACACACACACACACACACACACACACAGTGACACCTTTCCTCTAGCAAGGCCACACCTACTCCAACAAAGCCACACCTCATAATAGTGCCACCCTATGGGGATCATTTTCTTTCAAACCACCACAGTGGAGTGCATTTGTTTTGCTATGTTTGTCACTATGGTGACATGGTATCTCATTATGGTTTGATTTGTGCTTCCCTGATGTCTAACACCATAGGAAAAGCAGCACCTTCTCATGGTTGACATATGAATAGAAGCACTTTAACATTTATAACCAAACATCCTGTTGTTACATGGGGAATTTGTGGTGCATTTATACAAAAGGAAAAAGAGGTACAAAAATTCATATTTAAATATTTTCTCCCATCTCCTTAAAAGCTTATTTCAAAGGAAGGGTTCTGTGGTTGTTACAGGGTAAGAATATCCTATTTGGTCCCAGCATGGGGGAGCATAAGAAGTAGATTCACTTTGAAGAGAGCCAGGCAAGGAAGCATGTCCTGGCCTTCTTCTGGACAGCACCAGTTCCTCAGAATCTGTTCAGGCTCTACCACCAATGGAAGGAATAGCCACGGGTGAGGGGGATGACAAGGAGCCCTGAGCACCATCCACAGACCCCCACCTGGAGCATGATGGCCGCCAAAAAGTTTCCATAGGAAGAGCAGTGGCCAGCCATTTCACTGAGACATGTACACTCTTATATGTACACAAGTACCCACACACATCCACATGTGCATGTTCACACGAGTGCACAGTGAGAAGCACACACACTCAATGTGTACACCTGTGCTCATACACACTCACACGTGCACTCAAAGTCACAGCACACAGGGAGACGGCGCCATCTCACTATGCAAAGAGAAAGCAGTCTGAAGGGAATTTTTCTAACATGCATCTTAAGCTGTCCCTCTGTCCTCTTTTCCTGGACAAAGGGAAAGAATTCCCCCACCAGTCCCCAGCCTTTGTTCTCTCAGTGTCCTCTTACTGTCTTAGGAGCTCTGCTTTTCAGACCATCCCAGCCACTGCTGAGGATTAGATTGACTGGGACTTGCAAACTTTTCAAGTAATGACAATCATTTATTTCTTCACCCAGGGTGGTGGTGGGGGGGGGACATTGGCCTCAAAACAGGAATAATGAATCTCAAATGGAGTAAATACTAAAATGTATGTAAAATGTAACATTATCTCAACATTGTAAACTCAGCATTCATAAACATTTCACTGCATTTGAAAACAATTTGTGAGTGGATGTTCTCAATTTTCCCAAATTCCTGAGTATGGATGCTGATTGCTGATAAATCATACTGAATTATAAATTAAGTGACTTATCCATTGCCAACTATTTCTGAAAGCAAAAATATCGTTTAAAAAGTCCTTTTCATTGTAAAAAAGAGATGTAGTCCGTGTGGGCTGGAGTGCATTTACTGTGTCAAATATGTAGTGGGCGGGAACTCAAGGACAAATGAAGGGCTGAGGCTGAGTCCTGCCCGCTCCTCCTCGGGCTGTGGTCCTCGCCCATGCCTTTCTTCTCACTCCCCACCAGCTCTCTCCTAAGCCCATGAACACGGTCAGATCTTCCTTGCTTTCAAACTGCCATCAGTCCTAGTTGTTTCTGCTTCTGTGATAAACACCATGATCAAAAGCACCTTGGGGAGGGAAGGGCTTATTTCACCTTATAGTTTATAGTCCATCATGTAGAAAAGTCAGGGCAGGACCACAAGACAGGAACCTTGAGTCAGGACCTGAGGCAGAAACCATGGAGGGGTGCTCTTTACTGGCTTGCTGTCCATGGCTTGCTCAGTCTGCTTTCTTGATGCAACCAAGGACCACCTGTCTGGGGAAGCCGTGCTTACAGTGGGCTGGATCCTTCCATGTCAATATTCATCAAGAAAACGCTCCATAGAATTGCCTCCAGGCCAATCTGATGGTGGCAGTTTCTCAGCTGAGGTTCCTTCTTCCCAGATGAATGGAGTTTGTGTCAGGTAGGCAAAAATTAATCAGCACATTACAGCCGTCTGTTGTGGTTTAAATGTCAAGGGTCCTCCAGAGGCTATTGTCTTTGAATACTTGGCCCCCAGCTGGTGGTGCTGCCTTGGAAGTTATAGAAGCTCTAGAAGGCAGAGCCTTGTCGGGTGGGCGGGCCTTGAGGTTTTATAGCCCCGCCCCATTTACTGTTCACGCTCTGCTTCCTGACAGCAGATGCGGATGCGCTGTGGGGCGGCTCTTGCCATTGTGCCTTTCTCTCTGTGATGGGCTATGTCCCCTCAAACTGGGAGCCTGAATAAACCCTTCCTTTCTTAGGTCACTTTTGTCGGGCATTTTGTCACAGTGATAAGGAAGGTAGCAAATACCCATCCGGCCTCACCTCCCAGCCTTGCTCCACGCCTCTGGCAGTTTCTCGGAAATGCTCCATAGACTGTCTCCATTTTCTTCCGCTTTATGTCTATGATACATAGTTGCTGTTACCACCGTTTTGGTGAAAGATCCTCACCAAGGAGGCTAGCACCTGTACACAGACTTGTGACCTCACAGCGTTTTCTGGAAGCACAGCTGTCTCTGGGATATCTTTCTCCTATGAGTTTCCTTACTTCTCCGGCCTTCCCTAGTCTCTCTTGTAGGCTCTCCTTTGTCCCTGATAGGATAGTGTCCTTTAGTGTTCTAGCCAAGGTTTACTTTTCTCTCTTAATACACTGCCGTTGAGTACTTCTCCGGTTCATCTCCCGTCTGTTTCACTGTGTCTGAAATCTCTCTTCCCAGTCTATATTCTCATCTCAGAGTTCCATCCTACACACTCAGCTGTGACTAACACTTCCATCAGGCAAGTTAAATGGAAAAATAAAAAGATTTCCATTCACATGTTCACCCCTTACTCCCAACCTTCTTTCCACAGCTCCTAAAATCGGCACACAGAGCCAATATCAACTGAGTCGCCAAGTAGAAGTGATTTTTTGTCTCCTCAACCTCCCTCATCCGCCGTGCTCAACAGCTTCTTCAAATCCACCCGTTTTCTCCACTGCCATTGCTTGTCACTCTGCTCTCTGTCACCATTATCACACATGTGGTTTGAACTCCAACTACCATGTCTGAACTCTTCTTTAAAAGTAATTGGTGTGTGTGTATGTGTGTATGTGCCACATATTTGGAGGGGGCGCGTGCATGAACATGGGCACGTAGACGCCAGAGGACAATCTCTGATGTCATTCCTCAAACGCCGTTAGAGTCTCTCATTGGCCTGGACTACATGAGACTCGGTCTCAAAACAAACAACAAAAAGCTTGATAATTATTCATGGCAGATGAAAAAGAACAAACACTAGAAACACCTGCAGATTTGGCTGAAGTAAATTCATCCTCTGCAGATGTGCCAGTCGGTTTTCCCAAATAACAGCTTTGCCCTGAACCATCATTTGGGTGCACTCTAAAGCCATTGAGAAAAAAATTCCTAGCATTCACCAAGCACTGTGAAATGGCAGGAACAAACGCTCCCAGAGAAGGTGTCTATGTGTTGTGTACCAGTTTCCTCTGAGATTGAAACATTTCATCGGGTAGGGAAGGAAGCTCTTCAAGCAGAGAGGTAAACAACTCAAAGTAACTTGAGGAAGTCCCTGAAACCAATCAGATTCTTTAGGCCCATTTCTGCCGGAGTAAACATTAAAAGCTGAGAGTTCCTCTGAGACAGTCATGCTGCACCGAAGACTCTGAAGACTCTGGAAGGAGCAGAAACTATCTGAGCTGTCTGGCAGAGGTTTAGACCAACCGAGTTAGCTTGGAAAGGGGCACTCTCCAACCTGGTAAGCTGCCTGCAGGCTGTGCAGTGTGCTACAGGTTGCTAGCCTTTGTGGACCGTCTCTCATGCTTTGAGTCATTTCTGCTCCTGTAAGTGACCTCTCATCCATATTTCTGTGAGTAACTCCAAGTACACTCATCGTTCACCAAGTTGGATTTTAGCAGTACCCATATTTTTGTCTGTCACGGGCTTCCTATCTGGGGTTGAGTAGACGTGTGTGTAACATCTCCCCAGGAAAAGTTTTGTCACATAACACTGTTTTAAGTGTGTCTTGGATCTGGCTGCACAGCACAAAATAGACTACCTTTACCACAATGGCGCCATTAAAGGTCATTTGTTACAAGTGCTAAAATTTATGCCTAGTGTGGAAGGAAGCCGCTGCGTATGGTCCAAGGTCAGATTCAGATAAGTGCTGCTGCTTTGGGCATGAATCAGATGACATTTCATTCCCAATAACCTTGGTGCAATTGTTGCCACAGCTATAAAAGTAAGCAAATGAATACAATAGGTTACCAGATTCCCTGCCGAGTTAGCACATGAGCTCAGGGATGAAGAGTTAGCACACGCTTGATGCTGGTAATTAAGATATTATTTGTGAACTCTCACACAAGGGTAGGCACAGTAACAGCTTCCCACTTGTGATCACTGGGTTAGTCCATAAAGCAGATGGCAAAAGTAAAAGAGGTCCCTAGGGGGCCGTAGGGGTGTAGTTTGGAATCATGGACATGTTAAGTCTTGACTTGAAGAATGAAGGGGCCTTTGGCAGAACCCAGCATTCTGATAGCATCCCTTCTTCATGGTGCAGATGATGGAGTCCGAAGAGATGAGCAAGTCCTACAGCAGGGCAGCTGTGGGTGCCATTATCTTTATGCTTCTAGTCTCTGACACAACTGTGGCCTGCGCGTTTGTGTTCTTCTTGTAGTGTAAACCTCTCTAAAACATGAGGTTAATGCCATTCAAGCATGACTCAAGGTCTTTAAGTAATTCTTCAGCCAGAAGGGGATAGCTGGTGTACCTCCAATAACTTGTAAGAAGAAACTGCATCCCTTTGACCACATTCCTATGGCTCATTCCTTGTAAAAAGAAAATAGGTGTATGTCATAGTTCACCTTCTGTGGTGGTTGGAATGAAAATGGCCCCATAGATTCAAAGGGAGAGGCATTATTGGACATGTGGCCCTGTTGGAGGAAGGGTGTCATGAGGTATGTGGGCTTTAACATTTCAGAAGCTCAAGCCAGACCCAGTGTCACTCTCGCTTCCTGCTTCTGGTCAATCCAGATGTAGAACTCACAGCTACCTCTCCAGCACCATGTCTGCCTATGTGCTGCCATGCTTTCTGCCATAATAATAATGGACTAAACCTCTGAACTGTAAGCCAGCCCCAATTAAATGTGTTCCATTATAAGACTTGCTGTGGTCATGGTGTCTCTTCACAGCAATACACCTTGTCAACATGCTGGGATTTAGAGTCACCATGGAAACAAGCATTTGTGAATGTGTATGGGGGCAGTCTCTAGATTGGGTTAAATGAGGTGGGAAGACTCACCATCAATGCAAGCAGCACCATTCTGTGGACTGGAGCCCCAGTGCATAAGAAGGAGGAAGCCCCTAAACACTGGCATTCAGTTTTCTCTGCATTGGGACTGATGCTTCCATGTGACCAGCTGCATCGTGTTCTTGTCCATGACATCCCTTTCATAAGGGACTGTGCCCTCACACTGTGAACCCAAACCCTTCCTTTCTTCCTTGTTTCTTTTGTCAAATATTTTGTCACAGAAAAAAGAAATAATGCCATCTACAATTCTATGGAATTTTGCTAGACATGCCTTTATTATGATTACCAGTTATAGGCTTAATTAATCTAGGTTTAATGTGGGAACAGTCCCTGGCTTTTACATAGTGAGTGTCCAGGTATTTGTTTGTTTGTTTTCCCTCTGTCTTCATATGGATGTGCTGTGGGATGTATGGCAAATGTGTTGCTGATTAATCAATAAAACACTGATTGGCCGTTGGCTAGGCAGGAAGTATAGGCGGGGCAAGGAGGAGAATAAAGCTGGGAAGTGGAAGGCTGAGTCAGAGAGACACTGCCAGCTGCCACGATGAGAAACAGCATGTGAAGATGCCGGTAAGCCACGAGCCATGTGGCAAGGTATAGATTAATGAAAATGGATTAATTTAAGCTGTAAGAACAGTTAGCAAGAAGCCTGCCACGGCCATACAGTTTGAAAGCAACATAAGTCTCTGTGTTTACTTGGTCGGGTCTGAGTGGCTGGGGGACTGGCAGGTGAAAGAGATTTGTCCTGACTGTGGGCCAGGCAGGAAAACTCCAGCTACAAATGGCGTCCAACGTGGTGGCAAGAGTTTCCACCTAAAAACTGAGAAAAAAGATTCTAAAACAGAGCTAAAACCAGCTTCCTAATTGTCTCTCTCAAATGAGCGGCAGCTGCCAGTTTGAGCTTATGGCAGGAATGAGGACTCTGCAAGTGGCACATTAAGCTGCATGGTGGATTTAGACTTTGACAGTACAAAACAAAAAAAGAGGTTTCTGGACTACATGCTGCTTGGATAAAAGCATAGACCCACGATAGCTCCCAGAGCTGGTGGTAAACGTAGCCATGTTGGGAAGCTGAGGTGGGTGGAGCCAGCAGCCACAGCTGCTGCAGTTTAAGGCAAGAGATTCACAATAAGACAGATTCAGATGTAATAGTTTACAATGTGTGTAAAAGATACGTAGGCTTGAAAGAGACAAAAAAGGTGATATATAGAGTTATAGAAACAAATACATAGTTTTAAAAAATAAAGTCATTAAAGAGACAGTAAAGGTAGTATAAAAAATAAGCCATGTAAAAATGGATATTACACAGAGAATCTGGATTGTGTTGTCTTTGGGATTTTTAACTGCAGAAAAACATTTGATTGTAAAAGCTGTTGAGTTATGGCAAAATGTATATTTTAGAGATACCTTGACTTCAAAATTTGGATATAAGGATATGTTACTTTGGAAAGGAGACTCTGCTTTTGTTCCCACAGAAAGCCAGAGGCTATGGATTTGTTCAAGATTAAGATACATCAGGTTTGACCAGCCAAGACCCCCTGAAAGGTCTCCAATGACACCATGGCCCAGATGATCCAACATCCAGAATGGTTTGAAGGCATCTGGCTCAGACGATACAGCCTCATGGACTATTCCATAATTCTAAAATTTTCTTTGTTTCCCCATAAGATACAGCGCCCCCTTCCAGCAGGAAGTAGTAAGAGAAGCTACGCCCAAATTCCCAAATTATATGTAATTTTACTTTGTTAAGGTTAAAACCTTTTTGAAAAAAAAAAAAGGGGGAAGTGCTGTGGGATGTATGGCAAATGTGTTGCTGATTAATCAATAAAACACTGATTGGCCATTGGCTAGGCAGGAAGTATAGGCGGGGCAAGGAGGAGAATAAAGCTGGGAAGTGGAAGGCTGAGTCAGAGAGACACTGCCAGCTGCCACGATGAGAAACAGCATGTGAAGGTGCCGGTAAGCCACGAGCCATGTGGCAAGGTATAGATTAATGAAAATGGATTAATTTAAGCTGTAAGAATAGTTAGCAAGAAGCCTGCCACGGCCATACAGTTTGAAAGCAACATAAGTCTCTGTGTTTACTTGGTCGGGTCTGAGTGGCTGGGGGACTGGCAGGTGAAAGAGATTTGTCCTGACTGTGGGCCAGGCAGGAAAACTCCAGCTACAAATGGCGTCCAACGTGGTGGCAAGAGTTTCCACCTAAAAACTGAGAAAAAAGATTCTAAAACAGAGCTAAAACCAGCTTCCTAATTGTCTCTCTCAAATGAGCGGCAGCTGCCAGTTTGAGCTTATGGCAGGAATGAGGACTCTGCAAGTGGCACATTAAGCTGCATGGTGGATTTAGACTTTGACAGTACAAAACAAAAAAAGAGGTTTCTGGACTACATGCTGCTTGGATAAAAGCATAGACCCACGATAGCTCCCAGAGCTGATGTTAAACGTAGCCATGTTGGGAAGCTGAGGTGGGTGGAGCCAGCAGCCACAGCTGCTGCAGTTTAAGGCAAGAGATTCACAATAAGACAGATTCAGATGTAATAGTTTACAATGTGTGTAAAAGATACGTAGGCTTGAAAGAGACAAAAAAGGTGATATATAGAGTTATAGAAACAAATACATAGTTTTAAAAAATAAAGTCATTAAAGAGACAGTAAAGGTAGTATAAAAAATAAGCCATGTAAAAATGGATATTACACAGAGAATCTGGATTGTGTTGTCTTTGGGATTTTTAACTGCAGAAAAACATTTGATTGTAAAAGCTGTTGAGTTATGGCAAAATGTATATTTTAGAGATACCTTGACTTCAAAATTTGGATATAAGGATATGTTACTTTGGAAAGGAGACTCTGCTTTTGTTCCCACAGAAAGCCAGAGGCTATGGATTTGTTCAAGATTAAGATACATCAGGTTTGACCAGCCAAGACCCCCTGAAAGGTCTCCAATGACACCATGGCCCAGATGATCCAACATCCAGAATGGTTTGAAGGCATCTGGCTCAGACGATACAGCCTCATGGACTATTCCATAATTCTAAAATTTTCTTTGTTTCCCCATAAGATACAGCGCCCCCTTCCAGCAGGAAGTAGTAAGAGAAGCTACGCCCAAATTCCCAAATTATATGTAATTTTACTTTGTTAAGGTTAAAACCTTCCTTTTTGAAAAAAAAAAAGGGGGAAGTGCTGTGGGATGTATGGCAAATGTGTTGCTGATTAATCAATAAAACACTGATTGGCCATTGGCTAGGCAGGAAGTATAGGCGGGGCAAGGAGGAGAATAAAGCTGGGAAGTGGAAGGCTGAGTCAGAGAGACACTGCCAGCTGCCACGATGAGAAACAGCATGTGAAGGTGCCGGTAAGCCACGAGCCATGTGGCAAGGTATAGATTAATGAAAATGGATTAATTTAAGCTGTAAGAATAGTTAGCAAGAAGCCTGCCACGGCCATACAGTTTGAAAGCAACATAAGTCTCTGTGTTTACTTGGTCGGGTCTGAGTGGCTGGGGGACTGGCAGGTGAAAGAGATTTGTCCTGACTGTGGGCCAGGCAGGAAAACTCTAGCTACATGGATGGTGACCTTTGCCTAAAGTCTTCCAGAGTGTGGTGTGAGGGCTAGTTCATGTTAGCCAAGTACTTTGACGAGTGTCCATATTTTCTGAAATTATGCCCATTATTATCACGAATCTCAGACTAACTCAGAAATTTAGAAGTGATAACTCAGAATCCCAAAGCCATTTCTTATTAAAGCAGTCACACTGATTCTGGCAGTGGTCTGGTGTAAAGGCAAGGAGGGTGTAAAGGGTTGCACACATGTACATGTGCATGTAAAGGTAAGGAGGGTATAGAGGGTTGCACACATGTACATGAGTGTGTAAAGGCAAGGAAGGTGTAGAGGGTTGCACACATGTACATGAGTGTGTGAAGATAAGGAGGGTGTAGAGGGTTGCACACATGTACATGAGTGTGTGAAGGTAAGGAGGGTGTAGAGGGTTGCACACATGTACATGAGTGTGTGAAGGTAAGGAGGGTATAGAGGGTTGCACACATATGCATGAGTGTGTGAAGGTAAGGAGGGTGTAAAAGGTTGCACACTTATACATGAGTGTGTAAAGGTAAGGAGGGTGTAGAGGGTTGCACACATGTACATGAGTGTGTAAAGGTAAGGAGGGTGTAGAGGGTTGCACACATGTACATGAGTGTGTGAAGGTAAGGAGGGTGTAGAGGGTTGCACACATGTACATGAGTGTGTGAAGGTAAGGAGGGTGTAGAGGGTTGCACACATGTACATGAGTGTGTGAAGGTAAGGAGGGTGTAGAGGGTTGCACACATGTACATGAGTGTGTAAAGGTAAGGAGGGTGTAGAGGGTTGCACACATGTATATGAGTGTGTGAAGGTAAGGAGGGTGTAGAGGGTTGCACACATGTACATGAGTGTGTGAAGGTAAGGAGGGTGTAGAGGGTTGCACACATGTACATGAGTGTGTGAAGGTAAGGAGGGTGTAAAAGGTTGCACACTTATACATGAGTGTGTGAAGGTAAGGAGGGTGTAGAGGGTTGCACACATGTACATGAGTGTGTGAAGGTAAGGAGGGTGTAGAGGGTTGCACACATGTACATGAGTGTGTGAAGGTAAGGAGGGTGTAGAGGGTTGCACACATATACATGAGTGCGTGAAGGTAAGGAGGGTGTAAAAGGTTACACACATGTATACATGCATGTGGAGGTCAGAACTTGGCTGCTGTTCTTCAGGTACCATCCACCTTGTCTTTTGAGGCAGGGTCTCTCACTGGCTTGGAGCTTGCCCAGTAGGCTAGACTGGCTGGTGAGCATAAGCCCCAGGGCTCTCTCGTCTCTACCTCCCCAGTGCTTAGATTACAAACTTAGAACACCATGTCTGTCTTTTGTATGTGGATTCTGGAGATCAAACTCAAATCCTCACGTTTGCAAGACTAACACTTTATGGACTGAGCCAACCCTGTTTTCTGGTCAAACCAAGATGGATATTAGATAATATCAGGGGCTTTTTCTGTGACTCCTAAAATGATCTTATGTGGGTTTTTTCTTTTTTTGTGTTTTTTAGGTATTAATAAGATGAATCACACTGGCTTCTTTTTGAATGTTAAATGCACTTAGCATTCCTTCAAGAAAGCATGTGTCATAGCTCCACTTCTGTATGTTGCTATATTCAATCCTCTGAGGTGCTATTTAGGGTCTTGCGTGTATGCTCTTGAGGAAATTGTCTTGGTATTCATTCCTCATACATGTGGAAGAATGCAAATGAAACCATCTTATCTAGGGCTTTCTTTGTGGGGGTGGTTTTAACCATTAGTTTTCTTAGCAGATAGATATTTTTCATTATCTACTTTACAATTATCTTTTGTCATTAACTTCTGATTTTATTGTGATCTTGGAATGTGAGTCCTGTTTCTTGTATTCTTGATTGAGACATTCTGTGGCAGAGTATAGCTTATCTTGGTGAATATCTATAATTCATGCTGGGTAACTGACTAGAACGCTATGTGTCAGCTAGTCGAATTGGCTTTAATGTTGCACAAATCTTCTAACTCAGTGGTTCTCAGCCTCCCTAATGCTGCGACCCCTTTATACAGTTCATCATGTTGTGGTGACCCCCAAGCATAATATTATGTCATTGCTACTTCATAATTGTAATTTTGCTACCATTATGAATCATAATGTAAATCTTGATATACAACCGTCTGGGGGTCACGACCGAAAGGTTGAGAACTACTGCTCATCACTGCTTTTCAGTATCAAAGTCTCAGTGTGCCATCATCCACTTCTCCACTTCTGCTTTCCCTCTTCCAGTGTTTCTTTCAATCTGTGTTCAAGTGTTTTTATTCCATTCTTAAATTCTTGGGGTTGCTACTGACTGTCCCCTTTATCATTACATAATAACCCTTTAAAAATCTCCTTTAATGTCATTTGCCTTGAAATCAGTTTTTTTTAATGCTAACATAATAATTCCAGTTTTTTGACAATGAGTTTCAACATGGTATTTTACAATATCAGTTTTTTAAATCACTTGTAACTCTGCATGTAGCGTATATTTCCTGTAGGCAGCGTATCGTTGAGTTAGCTATATGTTATAGTTATGTCCAATCCAACAGATTGTGTTTCCAATGGATAGTTAAATCATTTACATTTAATATAATTATCAATATGGAAGCATATAAATCTTTCATTGTATTTCTTTTCATTTCTCCTACATACTCTTGGTTCCCTCCTCCTTTCTTTTTGATCATTTTTGATCCACTGAATTTTTTAAGGAACTTACCCATGCTTGACTCAGTAACTCAGTTAACAGTAGTGGGGACCCTCTGGACAACTCCAGAGCCTACTGTCCCCTCTGCACAGCTTTCCCCTCTGTGGGATGCCCCACTGTGGACTCTAGTTACTCTGGTCCCCTTGACCACATGGCTCTATCTTGGTAATTCATGAGTCTTCCAGGCTCCACGTGGGTTGCTCTTCCATGAACACACTTTAGAGAGGCTAGGGTGGCAGAAGAGGAAATCATGGAGCTACCTTAATTGTCTACATTCTTTGGGATGACAGCAGGGCTAACTGTGGGCCCCTCACTTGTCTGTCTTCTCTAGGGCACCAGCAGGGGTGATCATGGGACCACCTCATTTGTCCTCTGTCTTTCAAGTATTGTTGTTGTTTGTCACCTGATATCCAGCTGCTCCTTCGTGTGTTTTGTTCATTTGCTTGGGGTTTTGAATTTACTGTGGCTGGTATGCTCATATCCCCTGAAACGCATTATGAAAACTGAAAGTTACACCCCGCTGCAATAATATTAAGAGTTGGAGAGATTTTAAAGGTGGTTAGGTCATAAGAGAACATCCCTTTTGAATGGGATTCGTGCTTTTATAACACTGTCTAAGGGTGTTTGTTCACCCTTTTCTCTATTTGTGAACACATAGAAAACACCATCTTTAGAGAACAGGTCCTCCACTGACGTCAAGTCTCCTGGTATCCGATCTTGGATTTCCCAACTTCCGGAAACGAGAGCAGTACATTTCTGCTGTTTATAAACTGCCAAGCCTAAATTATTTTTGCTATAACAGCCTGAATAGAGTAGAGATTGTTTTAGAAAAGAGGGAAAATCTAATTCCTTCCACTTTATCCTAGCCAGATGTGATTCTGGGTGTAATTATGAGTTAGTCTGATGAAAATGAGAATGTTTTAAAATATGAATCTGAAGACTAGTCTGTGAATAGCCCTAAAATATTTATGGTCTGAACTTATGTTTATTAACTCAAAATTTATAGCATCATTAAAATACTGGCCAAAAGTAAACCCAGATCAAACAGTTAGCTGTTTCTTTCAGCATTCCTGCTCTAGTTTAACAATCCATGCAGACACTGATGAGGCCTTTTCTCAGGGCTGAGCTGAAGGGAGTGCCTGCTGCCTTCATTGTCCTTTCAGGAGAGAAAGCTCATTACAGGTCAACAATTGCTCACCTCTCTTTTGATTTGATCTTAATCTCTGAACAAATGTTTCCATGCTGCAAACTTCAGATTTAGATTGGAGCCCCATGTTTATATCAGTACCTGGAAGGTGCAAGCCCAGAGTCCCTTTGCACTATGAATTGTTATCTGCAAACATACGCCATCCATGTCTTGTGGTCTAGAAATACTTTGAAACTAATGACTTGGGAGGGTACATTGGTATATACACCATTTCCATATGTCTTTTCTAAGGCGTATTTTCTCTTGTTTATCCACTATCAGCTAACTTTTCCCACTCTTCTTTGTTTTTCAGAGCATCTGACATAAACAAGGCCAGGGTCTGTTTTCTGTTTTGGAAACTTTTTACATTCCTTTTAAAGGGGTGTGTGTGTGTGTGTGTGTGTGTGTGTGTGTGGTGTATGTAGTGTATGTGTATGGAATATGTGTGCATATGTGTATGGTGTGTGTATAAGAAGAGGAAAAACAAGACCTTTGACCTGAGATGCAGAAAGACATCCTTACTTAGTAGAAGCAAGGGAACACATATGCATTTATCAGATGTTGGAATCTTCCTTTCTATCCCTTTGAAGCCAAAAGTAATGTCCTAGAAGTGACAAAGATGAGGTCCTTCATAAATCACCATTTCCCGGCTGTTGTTTGAAAACCTGAGTAGAGCAGAGTCCCTCGAATTGGTCTTTTCGGCTTCAATTTACAGCCCCTCGCTGACCTCAGGAACCTCAGGGCCTCTGCCTCCGATGCATTCCCAGGGCTGGCCCTTTCTGGGTCTTAACCACGCTCCTCACTCACTTTCAGCTTCTGAAACCATCCGTGGCTAGAGGCCCGGGTTTCCACTGTGACCTTCTTTTATGTGTTGACACTGAGGTGGTAAATCACTGCAACAATTTGTCCCTCCATTTCCGGAATCCTTTCTCCTAATTTATTTTCAATTGCCCGCTTCCTACTCATGCCAGAGGGTGCTGGTGCATGAGGCTATGCCCGTTTTACTTCCGCCTATCACCACCCCACTTCAGAAGATATAAAGAAGAAAAGGAATGTGGAAGGAAAAGCCAAAGAGGTGGAGGGGAAACGGAAACAGAAAATATCTAAGTGCATTCAGATAGCATCTGCCTGCTCATAATCAGTGTCGTGTTTTCTGTGGTTTAGGATCAGCAGGGTAGAAGAGCAACGTGAGAAAGGGAAAGGGTATGGAAACCGAAAGGGATATTATGAAAACATTCACAGAACAAATTTGCAGAGAACTGAGAAGTGGAGTTGATACACGGGGTGGTCGGGAACTGGTGAGAAGCGAAAGGTGATGTACCAGTAAGAAAGCGCAAGGGAGTTTCCACCACCAGCTGTTTTCAGGCTTGTCCCTTGGTGACTGCGACACCCAGTGCAGCATCCTGTGGGACTTTCCTTCCTCTTTTTCTGAAGTGCCTTGTCATGATCCAGCTCGCCTGTTCATTGCTTCAACTGTGCAAATGCCCACATTTTAAAATTCTGTGTGTGGGGGGAAAAGTTAAAGGGTAAACATGGGAGCACGTGTTTTTACTCTGTTTTAACTTGGCAGCGAGAGAACGCAGCAGACAAGCTTTAAGTGTGGCAGATGCATTGCGCTCTTCCAGGGAAGACAGCGTCCCAGAGTAGCAGCCTCCCCGGAGCACTGTGTGCCTAAGGGAAGATCTGTGCACTGAGGGCTGTAGGAAATCATGGCTCTGTACTTCGTATCAAAGTGATGGGAGTTCTGCTATGGTAGGCATGGACTCCAGAGCTGCTCAGAGAGAGAAGGCATTGAAGAGCTGTACTTCTCACAGCCTATCTCTGATTTCCTAGTTTTCTCTCTGAATGCCTCTCTTCCACCCTGCTTTGCCAGATCTGTGAGGAGAAAATGGGTGTCGCCAACTGCTCCCTTGTTATTCTCCTGTGTCCTTTCTGTAGGAATCAGGCTGTTGAGTCACCCTGATATGCCATCTATCTTATGTTAATTTCATTTCCTTTGTAAGAACAAAGATACATTTTTCATTATTCCATGACAATAATGAGCTACTTACAGTTTTTTTTTATTTCTATCGAAAATAATGAAATAAGGCTCTTCTGCTAGGATGACAAGGACAAGCCAAGAAGATAACCATCTATTAGCAAGGATACCTGTCAATCACATAAATCCAGAAGAAAGTCTCATAGGTCTGTGATTGGCCCATGTCTACACTGTAGACAGGACAAACCCCACCGACATCTCTAATGCCAATTCCTCTACTTCACATCTCAAACATGCTCTTCAAACATTGATCAGATTTAGCACCCCTCAGATACAAAAGAAACAAGACTCCAAGAAGAGGACAGGAGGGGATGGGAGTCCGAAAGGACAATTTAGTCTTTCTGGCTTTAAAGGATCAGGGTGGGGAGTACACCTTCTTAGCAGATGAATTGGTTGAATCTTTTAAATAAGCAGCTGGGTGGATAGGGAGGTAAGTAGACAGACAGAAAGACAGACAGACAGACAGACACAGACAGAGGAGTGTTTGTCCACCATGCATGAAGCCCTGGGGTTCCATCCCTAGCATAAATCAAGTATAGAGGCACACACCTATATTTTCAGCACTCTGGAAAAAGTGACCAGAAGATCAGAAGTTCAAGGTCATCCTTGTCTCTGGAGTTTAAAGCCAGCCTGAGACATATGAGACCCTGCCTCAAAAAAAAAAAGTGCACAAAAATAAGTAAATGACTTACACATTTTTTTTTTGTAGTATTTGAAGACCTCCAGGAAGAATTCAAGTACTTCTTGATCATGCTAACCCTGTCTTGCATTCAAATGAACACTAACTGACAAAGAAATGGAGTCTACCCAAATCACCCCTGCACTGTTACTACAGTTGGTGCTAGGGTTTGAATCCCAGGTCTTAAACATGCAAAGAAGGAGCTCTACTGTGGAACCACACCTCCAGTTCCCACTCGTCTTTAAAAGTCACGTGCAGGGAACACAAACTGTCCCCTGGAATGGCGCGGCTGACGTATCGTCTCTCCCTTTTCTGCTGTGAAAGCAGGGTCTTCCACAGAGCCTGTGTTTTGATCTCACTCTGGAGCTCCACTGCACTCAGCCTTCTCTTCTAGTCTCATCACATCGTTTACAAATACTTTATCTCTGTTTCGGGAAAGCAATGAAATTCCAGGCCTTCAATGAAACATGCCTCTGAAATGGATGGTCCCCAAATCTATATTTAGCTGACTGGCTCCTGTCTGAGAGAGACATGATAAATGTGTCCTGTGTATAAACTGAAGAATGATGGATTCAACGATCATACCCTAACTGGGGGATGCTACTTTGGAATAATTAAATGTTCCATCATTTGCAAGTCTAAATAGTCCATTGTGAGCTCCTGGTTTTGTCTGTCAACAGATCCTTCCAGTTTCTAAAGAAAATTTATCATTAAAATAATTGAACTGATAGCAACATACGTCCACAGTGTGTCAGGCATGGTGCGTTTCATAGGATGCTAATTTTCAGCTACAGGTTAGAAAACCTAATCTATGTATGAACCGATTTATAAATGGCAAAATGACACATACTGTGTAAAGCTCTTGGTAGATATTCATCTCCAGGTGCCAAGAAGGTGTTCTGCTTCAAGAGGGGGATGAGCCTTTTGTCAGGTTAAATGTTCCATGGGCTGGGAAAGCACTCAGACCGTACTTGGTAATTAATTAATCATTTCACAATTTGTTTTATTGCTGATCTTCCTATACTTTAGATGTCCACATAGCCTAAGTTTCTTTTAAAATCTCACATGTCAATATGGTTTTATCTAATTATATTTTGTATCCATTCTTTAGTGTATATTTTAATATGTAAATTTTCTGTATCTTTTAGTCTGCAAAACAGTGATGAAGAAAATGAGCAGGTCTGATGAGTATTAATCACATACAAAGACAGACAGACAACTTGCTAGATGATGGATAGATTAATAGATAAATAATAGGTAGATAGATTGGATAATAGATGAATAGATGATAAATATATAATAGATAGATGATTAATAATGATAAATAAATAGACGATAGATATAGATGACATATAAAGATAGAACCATCAATAGATAGATATGTATGTGAATAACATAACTTCTTTCTCATGAAAACCTTTCCTATAGAACAGAGCTATAGAAAGATTTCTCTAACTCTGTCAGACGTTTGTTCCAGTGTTGAGGCTCTTTACATGCACATCTGAACTTTATACCAAAGCGCATCTTACAATGGGAAAGGCGTAGTTGCACATTAGTGATGTGCATGCACAGCACAGCACTCCTTGACTTCATGGCTCCTCTCTGATCACTAGCACTGTTGGGCTTGTGTGAATTACTTCCATACCACTGTGTTGTATGAGTATGTTTGAGAGCTTAGCTAACATTTCACTATTGCCTACACACTCAGCTTGCCACTGGGAACATTTGGACACACTGCTGATCAAATTTAATCATTAACCATTGATCCACACACTGCCCATTGATTATCAAGAAAGCTGCAAACACCAGATGAATCAAGCCATGGCCAACAGCTTTCTATTGCCCTGTGTGGGCTGTGTGGTCCATATGTGGAGCATGTGCATGTGGGGAAGTCCTGCTGGGCGTGATGGGAATTATGCCTGCCTTTCACAGCTCGCTGTGTGTCAGTGTAGCCACAGTGATACCACAACAGCCAAGCAGGGATTCACTCATTCCTGACTTAACTCGAGCTCCGGCAACAAAAAAGGTAATTCATTGGTCACTTAAGAACTCCACACTGAAGATTTTCAAACTGTTAGGATGCGTCTTCTTAACATCCTTTTTGATGACTTTATGTAACTCAAGTAGAGCAAGTAGATTATTGGTTCTGAATGTCCTGAAGCACTTCCCTCATTTTGGTCAAGGCCACCCAATGATGGTAAAACTGTCTGTGTATAAATTGTTAATGAGAATGTGCAATGTAAGCCCAACCTCTCTGACCTGGTCAATTTAGTATTAATATTAGTATCCAGACTCACTAGTGATCAAAATGCACCTTAATACTCAAAATAACTCTAGAGAATTTTAAGGTCAATTTCTATGTGATTCCCTTCATTTGGAACACTGAAGTGAACTCACCTACAATTCAGGAGATTTCCTGGAGGAAATATCAACGACTTAACTATCTGTCCCTGAAAGATAAGGTCTTCTATGCATCAACATAGATGAGTTTTTGTGAATTTCCATAGAAAGAAGCAAACTTTGATGAATATTTAAGTCAATATTTTAAAGATAATTTGAATGAGAGAAAGAGAGATGCCTAGTCTGCAGGTATCAAGGTAAGGAGCCTCCTAAGTTGTATAAGAACTATCTTTTCAGTATGCTTCAAATATGTTAAGTATGGCCCACCATTAATCAAGTGGGAGCTGAACACTAAAACACCGGGAGGGATCTGTATCAGAGCCACACAATGACTCAAACTTCTATAAAGAAAAAGTCAAGCCAACGTCACTGCTGGTGACTCATGTAGATTTACAGCAGAAATTAAATAAAAGTAGACCGCTCTCGGAAGTTCTGATTTAGTAAGCAGTGTAGACAGGGCATTATCAGAGATTAATTGTGTTTTAATCATAATCCTAGCCATAAATGAACACTAAGCCATCATTCAAAGTTATGGGACCTGCAGAGAGAGAGATGGCTTAAAGGGACAGGGAAGAGTGGCCATCTTCACCCAGCCACGGCTTTGTTAGATTACAAGAAAGGGTGTGTGGTCCTCAGATCAGATGGTATGAGCCATCTACTTCTTTATCCTCTCCTAGTAACCTCTTCTACATCTGCTATCATAAATTAATGACATTTAGACAGTTATTTACTGTTTTAAATATCTCACAGCAAAACACAAAACAAAAGAAGAACCACTAGATAATAACTCCTGCTAGCTTCCAGTTTATTAAATAGCCAGAAATGATCTTGGGAGTCCTGGCCTTCCTGCCTTCACTCCAGGGTGCTTGTTTCACAGTGCGGGGGTTGGAATGGGAGCTCTACCAACTGAGTTACACTCCAGGGCCCTAGCCCTATACAATCATTTCTTAATGCAATTTAATGTTGGCTTTGTTTCTCGTGTGTTAGTTGTGGTCAATAAGCCACTTAACCTCTTATTCCTATAAATAATCAGAAGTAGACCAACCATTTCATATCTGTTTTAAGATTGTCCAAATGACAAAGAAAAATGCATATGCAAATGCCTTGAATCTAGCAAGAAACTACAGGAAAGAACTGATAAGTTTGTTTGTATCTGTAGTTCAGGTTACGCAAGTGATTGACGCCCAAGAGGAAGTTAGTAGAGTGCACACTGGCCCCTGAATGTGATGCTTTGCTCATTCTCTCTGGTTTTTAGTGGCATCAGCTGATTTTGTCGACAGGAAACATAACGGCTACTTGCAAGTGAAGAAAATATAGGTAAGGCATCAGAGAGGGAAACCTAAGCAATCCACAAGCCAGAAACCAGCCTGGTTAATGCCACTCTAGACATACAAGCAATGAGACAACCAGTAGATAAGGCGATATGCATGCCTAGCCCTGTGTGCAACACATGTACTCCCAAAGAAAAGGAGTGATTAAACAAACCACTGTGATGGGTGACATGGATTGCCAACTTGGCAGAATACGGAATCACCTGAGAGATGGGCCTGTGGGAGATTACCTCGATTAATCGAAGTGGGGAGACCCATTGCAGGCAGGACTATTCCTTGGGCCTAGGACCCTGAACAATATGGATGGAGAAAATAAGATGAGCACTGCCACCCAAGCTTTCATTGTTCTCTTCCTCTGATCGTGCACGTAGTAGGACCAGCCACCTCACACTCCTGCTCTCTTGACTTTGCCACCATGATGTACCATACCTTAAACTGAGCTCAAATAATACCCCTCCTCCCTTAATGGCTTTTGTCAAACTTAATCCCCCAAAATACTGACAACTATTAAATTAGATGAATACTTACAGAACCCAAATCAATGAAAATAGAACCCAAAGAGTCAGTGAACTTCAGATCATATTTCTTATTCAAGGTAAACATTAGTGTTTAAGCCAGATGTAATGGCTCACACCTGTAATCCCAGTCCCCAGGAGGCTAAGAGGATTTGAAGTTCAAAGTCATCCTCATATACATAAGAAGTTTCAAGCCAGTCTGGGATACATGAGACCTTGTCTCAAACCAAACCAAACCAGAGGGGTGAGGGGGAGGGAGGAGAGGGAGAAAGAAATCAAATGTTTCAAATAAAGTTACATTAAATTTAAATAATTGTTTAAAAGATAAAAAGATGCAGGTCTCAGCTATTAGTTTTCCTCCTTGAAGCATACAGAGATCAGAGCACACGTGCTGCTCCTCTTCCCGGTCCTCCTTAGTAACTATTATCCGACCTCTGTCCTTCTCAGGATAGCACAGACGTGAGTCTGTGTGTAGGCTGGTGCTGATGTCCAGAGAATTTTGACTTCCATTTGGCTTTGTTTCTGTATCATTTCTACAGAGTCTGGTCTCTGTTTCCCTATCCCCAATATCTCTTGGCTAGAGTCATCTTTGCACAGAGCAGCTAACCTGAACATGGTCTCTCGTTTATGATGGAGAAGCACCTGTCCCGGGTGTAGATTGGTTTCTTGGGTCAGACTTCTTGTCCTTCAGATCTCTTGCCTGTTCTTGCTCCAGTCTCTGCTTCCATGGGGAGTTTCTGTCTATGATCAAGTGCCCCGAATGGTTTGCTGACCTGTGTGTTTGAGCTGTTTCCCGCCCTGATTCTGCTCTTGAACCCCACTGTGCACTGTCTACTCAACAGCTGAGGTGATAGATTGGGAATGTGGCTCATCAGGAGAGTGTCTGTCTAGCATGCATAAGGCACCTCAAAAATCAGATGTGATGGTGCACATCTGTAATCTTAGCATTTAAGAAGTAGAGGCAGGAGGTAGGGAGTTCAAGGTCATCGTGGCTATGTAGTGAGTCTGAAGCTAGTCTGGGTTGCACGTGACCCTGCCTCAAACAAGAAGCTGAAATGATCTTTTGAGGGCACAAATTACTAATTTCTGCTTCAAATTCTAATACTACTTCTTGTAGTATTTTATTTCAAACAGATTCCAAAACACCCCCTGGTTGTCACAGCTTCTCAAGACTTCATGGGCCTGCTTGTCCAAAGTTAATCACCAGTATGTCAATGCCCCACTGCCACCCCAGGCCACCTAGATCTGCTCTTCACTTCTTCAAGAATCACATGTCAACCTGTTTCTGTCCTGGGTCTCAGTTATCCACCAAACTCATCTCCTCCAGGTTACTGCAGGCTGGTGTGATTTCTCCAGTGCCTCATGGTCCTTAATCTATTATGGTAAATTCGTGTGCACTCTGTCTCCAGAGAGGCTTCCTACATCACTGCCTTTCCAGCTGCTCTCCAGCCTCACCCAACTCCTCTCATCCCCCATTTTCCATTTTATATATATGTATGTACATAAATACATATATAGTGCATGCTATACATATATAAGCAATGTGTGTGTGTGTGTGTGTGTGTGAATTCGTGTGCACTCTGTCCTTAGAGAGGCTTTCCACATCACTGCCTTTCCAACTGCTTTCTAGCCTCATTCAACTCCTCTCATCACCCATTTTCTACTATGTATACATACATATGTGATATATATATATATATATATATATATATATATATATATATATATTGTGTGTGTGTGTTACTTAACTTTGTATCTTCTAGACTTTATCTTTGGAGGTACTCTCCTTTTGACTACACCGTATTATATTATTTTCAGGTTTCCTGTGATACACTGTGATGTCTAATATAGATTATCAACTTGACAGAGTCTGGAGTCACCAAAGAGACAACCCTTTGGGCATGTCTTGAGAAGTTATCTGGATTAGGTTAGCTGTGGTAAGAAGATCCACCCTGAGTGTAGGCGGTATCATCGCTTTGACGAGGGTCTGGGACTGCATAAGAAAAGAGGAAGTGAACTGACCAGCAGCCTCCATCTCTCCCAGCTTCCTGACCGGAGGCCATGTGGCCAGCTGCCTTTCTCAGGCTCCCACAAATTCCTCCCCATCATGGACTCTAGCCTCAAATTGTGAGGCAAAGTAAACCCTGCCTTCCTTAAGTGGATTCTGTTGGGTATTTTGCTACATAAAAGAGAAAGTTAACTCATGCAACTATTTATTAACATTTATTAATAAAAGAACTCTTATTCTACATCTATAACCTTGAGTAACATTGCAGCTACAGCTGGGAAAACGCTCTGGATTTGGGGGGCGGGGATCCACACTTAGGGATGGACTCTCTAGGTTAGTAATAATTCCCTGGCACCCTCAAGTTAATAAAACATCTTCAAATTGTCTTCCACAGTGATTAGCACTTTGAATACTAACCCCATGACTGGGCCCTTGTTGTAGGTCCACTCTGTTGTAGCCCTTGACCTTCGGTAGCTTCTACATTTATCTCACCTTCATGTGTACCATGTGGATTTCTGCTTCAGAGGGAGGTGGGCCATCTCCGCAGACATTAGCTTCCCCGCTCCTACTTGATTTGACGTTGTTTAGCTTTTATTTTGATAATGAAGCTCTCTTCAGCAGTGATATAGGTGACTATCCTCTCCTAATTATCTTTTACCCATTACTTCGATTAAATAGAGTTTTTTTTCATACGTACTTATGGTTTTTCATGTTAATGAACATTATCCTCGAAACAGTGTCACGAAATCGCCATACATTTCTTTCCAATAGACATACGTGTTTGGTCTTTTGTGCTTAAACGTTTAATCGTGTGGAATTTACTTAGTTGTCTGGCATGGGGTACATTCGGTATGAGGCAGGGAACAGTCTGATGTTTGTACAAGTGGTGAAATCATTTCCCCATTTGTTTTCCGACTTGATATTTCCCACTGGTTTAACATCACTCCACCAGCAAATACCAGGCTTCTAGATAGATGACTTTTTCTGATCCATTGTTCAAATTGTCTGATCATTTCCCAGCACTAAGTCACTTTAACATGACAAATTTGACACGTGTCTTAATATCTTAGAGACTGTGATCTGTGTGGATCTTTCTTTTAAGAATACCCTTCACTCTTTAGGCAGTTTTATTTTTCTCTATAATTTTTATTCATTCATTTAGGGCAGTGTCTCATGCAGCCCAGGCTGGCCTTGAACTCACCATGAAGCTAACAATGATCTTTAAGGTTTATTGTCCCTACTGTCACCCCCCCCCCCAATGCCAGGATTACAAGTATGTGTCACCATGCCCAGGTTTATGAGTTCTGGGGGAATTAACCCAGGACTTTGTTCAGATGAGGCTGGCACTGTGCCAAGGATCTGCAGTCCTACCCCAATGTAGATTTTGCTGATTTACTAAGTTTTGTGATTTTATTATTATTTTGTCTGTGCGGAGGATGATGTATGTGAGCATGGGTACACGTGTGCCATGGTACAAGCATGTGCAGCAGGTCAGAGGACAACTTTTGGGAGTTGGTTCTCTCTTTCCACCATGGGTTCCATGGTTTAAGCTCAGGTCACCAGGCTCTCATTACAAATGTTTTTACACATTGAGCCATATTCCCAGTCCATACATTCTAAAACGTTGCTCTCCTCTCTCCCCTTATTGTGAGAACAATATTTAATACACTTATTAATTTGAGGCAGTTGATATATTTACAGTGCTGTTGCTCTCTCTTAAAATCCGCAATGGCTTTTGTTTGTTTATGTATTTCATGTCCTCCCAGAGAGTTTCCATTTCTCCATAAATGTCTTTGATTTTCTCTTGGGACTAGACCTTGACTTCCCCACTCCGGTCTTTCCAGTTCACTCAGTGCTCTGCAGGATCCACAGTCAATCCTAACAGGTTGGAATGTTGGTGTGCAAGTGCCCAAGGGACCCAGCTCTTTGCTTTCTCCTTCATCTGCTTCCCTGTTTTGTGAACTAAGCATCCACCAAAGTTCTTTCAGAACACAAATGCTTGGGGGAAAATCTAGAGATACAGAATCCTTACGTCACCCTCACATTTAAAGAAACCTCAGCTCAACTTAAAACTCCCGATCCAAACTCCTATTTTCACTCAGTCTGTGACTCCATCTTCCCCTCGGACAGTGGCTACTGAATACCCGGATGGTGGTGACACAATTCTTCCTCTTCTGTAGGTAATGCTCCATTTATTTTTGAAGCTCAGATGTTCTCTTTGGCTTGAGTTTCCTTAGTGTACATTATTATTTAATGCACAGATTTTTCTCCCCTTGCCCACATACATACTCACTTATCCTTTTCTTTATCTGTGAGAATGTTTAGCCATCATTTCTTGGAAAATCCAAAGACTGAGGAAAAACTCCTCCTAGCCCTGCAGTTTGGTTAGTGCCAGGAAGACAGCTGAGAAGCCCAGTTCCATCATGAGCTCAGACAACAGCAGAAGCAGAACATACCCCCACCACATACCCTGTGTGGAGCCAGGCAGAAACACAGCGTACTCCCTTCTATTCACCAGGCAGGCCGCCCCTGCAGAGGAAAACACAGCACAGCAGAGGCTCTGTGGGCAGTAGAAGGGCAAGGTGGTTGTCGCCAGACCCAACGTGGAAGAAGAGGGGGAGGGATTCCTGTACACATAGCCGAGTCCTGACAGATGGGCAAGAAAAGAGGGTCCAGCCCAGCGTGTGCTGTGGAACTTTGTTAGATGTCCACAGAAGTCTCCTTGCCCTTCTGTGTGATGACTGATGTGCAACTCTGAAGTTCTACTTAAGGGACTCTGGCTGGCTCGAGGGTGGCGAGGGTGGCTCTGGCAGGCCTTGCCCTTCTCCCCCATGCCCTCTGCCTTACTAAAACTGTTAGATTACATCCCTAAAGCTAGCCACCAACGCTTATGCCCTTATTTGGCCACGTCCTTCTCCTGAGGCTGACTACCAAGGTCCAGCTGTCAAAGTATCAAAGTCCAGCAATCAAAAGCCCCCTTTGGTTCACCTAATTAACATGCCTGATCAGAATATACCACCGCATCCTAGCCCATTCTAACACAGACCTCCCTTTTGGCTTTTCTTAAAAATGACACCTGCAAGGTCATTTGCTGCTGTTTTTTCTGCCTGAGTCAGAAAGCAGCCACTTTAACTTTTCTTCCCCACTTAATAAAGGATCTCTCTGTGGAAACAGGTGTTTGAATTGGTCTGTGCCTAATCCAGGGTCTGGGAGGGAACAACCCTCCCCCGACACTGTATGAGATGTAGGGGGGGGGGTCTCTTTCATTACCGTTGTAACATTGACTCCTGATTTTAGAAATAAAAATTGGAACTGTTTCCTCATTCTAAATGGCATTTGAACAGCATACATCTTACGAATAAAATCATCTTATCAAAATCCTTACTAGGGGTCAGGGAGGTGGGTCCCCTGGTGAAGTGCTTGCTCTGCAGCCTGGTGGACACTGAGTTCAATCCCCATGAAAACCTTGTGAAAACCAAAACACAACTGGGCACGGTAGCCAGCGCTGGGGAGAAAGACAAGCAGATCCCCCCGACTTGCTGACCAGCCTAGTCACCAAGCTCCAAGTCCCAGTGAGAGACCCTGCCTCAGAAAACAGGGTGGGTGGCCCCCACGTGTAAGCACATACATACATGTACACCTGCATGCTTACTTAGCCCCACTTACCCTACCCACCTAAACACAAATAAGTCAATTTTAAAAAATGACTTGACCATTCATTAATTCTATTGATTACCTCTCTTGCAAAGGTCTTGAACTTCATACACATCCTGGAAACACTATGTGGTCACCTCTCTTAACCTCCAATCTGTCTCATCTTGAGCTTGGAGAGTGTGGAGCACAGGCCCTGTTTCTCTCTGCTGTCGAAAAGTATCTTATATTTGCTTTTTTTTTTTAACTTTATGCTCCTTTATTAGAATGTGAACCCCATGAAAGAGGAGACTTTGTCAACCCCCACTTATTATTCCCAAAGTCTGAGGTATACAACATCCCCAAGAAAAGACACATTTTATGGATGTGTATGTTTGTCTGACCCCTGGGCCCACTTAGGTTATGTATACTGTAGAAATAAAATCTCCAATCTCAGTACCTTAAGATATGCTCATCACAGACCCCTGGGACTGAACAGCTCCACACCATTCTCGTGCATGAGAGTGGGTTACAGCAGCCCTAGGCATACATGTTGACTTCTGAGAAGACAGCAGGGGTATAAGATGAGCTCAGAAGGTGGGCAGGGCCAGATGACCTTCAGAAACAAGGTGTAGTTTGGATTTCACTTTCTCTGTGAAGGAATCTAATGGAGAATTTCAGAACACTGGCAAAACTCTGGTTTCGCATCTTCTGTGAAGACAATGAATCGCAGGAAACAGAGGCAGACTCCAGGGACCACTAAGGCCTGAGCTTGTAATCCCAGAGCTGGGGAGGTGGAAACCGAGATTCCTGAGACTGGTTGGCTGGTCATCAGGCTTGCCTGCTTGGTGAGTTCTAGGCCAGTGAGAGACCTTGTCTCTAAGGGTAACCAAGGTGGATGGCATGAATATCTGGGTTCTTTGGCGCGCACGCACACACACACACACACACACACACACACACACACACACACAAAGTACGCACGCACACGCGCGCGCACATTCTATATCAGGTCGAGGGCCTATGAGTGATGTAAATGTAGAAGTCGAACAGCCAGTGGAGGTCAGGACAGAAGTAATGGATTTGGGATTCATTATCATATAGATGATAGCAGCAGCAAAGGGACTTGGTACAATTACCTGGGGAAGGAGCACAGGTGTGGAGGAGAAGGAGCCTGGGATGATGAGCTGGATACTGAGCAGAGGAAAGGAGAAAGGACTCAGCTATTTAGTGCAGCTGAGGGGCGAGCATGAAGCAGGAACAGGAGCAGATGGTGTTGTGCAAAGCACTGGATGTTCAAGTGTTTTGGAAATGACTGTCAGGTAAGAAAAAGCAAAGGGAATGATGTGAAGAGCCATTTCAAAGGATGGTAGAAAGAGAAGGCTGATTGGAGAAGGCCAAGGGGAAAAAAATGAGGTGAGAGGGGAACTCACCACAAAGAAGCCCTTGCCCAGGTCCTGCTGTGGAGGACGGAGCTGAGAAATCACACAGGATGCTGCCCTCTTGTTTTCTCCTTTTGTCATGGGGAAAATCAAGATTTGCTTCCAGGGAAAGTATAGGGGGAAAAAAATCAGTGGAAATTTCACAAAGTAAGATGATAGTAATAAAATACTCGGTTTGCTTAAATGGAAAGCTTAGGTATAAATTACTGGTTTATTCAGTGTAGCAAACCCTATTTATAGTCTTTTAGAAGGATGCTCCTGACCTAGAAGTGCTTATAATTAGCGGTTTACTCTAGAACAAAGTTTTGTCTTTGTTTTTCACAAGAACTGGGAAAAGCACAGCAAACTATGAGATGTAAGCTCTCGTTATCACAGCATTGCTGGAGTGCTATGGGCGATTTTCAGTTCTGTAGATAAGGAAGTGGCAGGATGGCCGCATTTAAAATGATCACATGCCAATAAACTATTAAATTACAATTTTAGGCTATGAAAATGAATAATTAAAAGGCTACAAGGAAGCTTTCATTTTAATAGGGTCACAAGGTATCCAACTTTGTCATTTATTACAGATTCTCTGCCTAATTTGCTGTAATTAATTTGAATGAAAAATATTTCATTGCCTAAATATCCTGTTTGTGTATTCCTTTCTAATGATGAAACAAAAGGATTAATTTGTTAAAGATGTTCCCTAATTGATTCCAAAGGGAATACTTAGAATATAATTTGCTGACTGGCTTGGTGCAATCCCGGATTCATACCACTTGACAAACTAGAGTTTCATAATGACGTAGCAGCCCACTCTTGTAGCAACACATCTCCCAAGCATGTGTGTTTCCAGTTCATTTTCATAATCAGTTGTGAGGAGTAATAGAAAACAGCACACATCCTCTAGGCCCTCCTCGGCTAGTAGCCAGTTAAACAATCTTGATTATTTAGCTAATATGTATGTACGTATGTATGTATGTATGTATGTATGTAAATATAGTTTGTTTACTTGTTTTTTGAAAAAGAGTCTTATGTAGCCCAGGCTAGCCTCAAACTTGCTATATGTCAGGAATGACCTTGGACTCCTGATCCTCCTGCCTCTACCTTGCAAGTACGGGGATGATAGGTTTATGCTACCACCATGTTGAAGTTACTTTTGTTTGTTTGTTTGTTTGTTTGTTTGCAGTAAAAACAGGTTCTTCTAGCAAAATAGAACCTTCCACAAAGAACAAAGGAAATGCATGCACTGAGAGGCCCATTGTCAAACACTTGCAAACACTGCATTGGTTGAAAAGGGAGGAGGGAAGGGGCCGGGCCTGTATGTAGGTCTCTCTGCTCAAGGTGCACAGTGTCAGGATCCAGGAGGACAGGATCTCGCCAGGCATGCTGTGCAGTGCCTCTCATCCCAGTCCTTGTGAAACAGAGGCAGATGAGTCTGGGGCTATGAGAACCTCGGTCTAAAGAACAGAAAGGAGAAAGGAGAGGATGGGAGGGAAGGAGAGAGGCAGGAAGGGAGGAAAAGAGGGTTGGGCTTCTTGACCTGGGGACCTGGAAGAGATTGGTTGGGTTCATGTGAATGGAAAGATGAGCCTTCCAAGTGCCTTGTGTGGCAGAGGCTGAGCCAGCACTCCATCCAGGCACCTCCTATCAGCAGGTGGACACCCCCACAAAGCAAGAACAAACATCTCCACCAGTCCTCTCATAGCCTCATAACTCAAATGTAGTGGGTGTGGCTAAATTTCAGCTACTACAATATCATTAAATTGCATTTCTTCTTTTGTTATTTCAGTAACCTAGAGGCAAAACATTTGTTTAAGAGACAAGTCCCGTCAGTATTTGCTTACATTCAGATTAGATTTGCTGAGTTTATCATATACAATTTACTCTGTAAATAAATCCCCATGTCCAAACCTTCCGTTTGCACAGTAGAAAAAGAATAACAGAGTTAGGAGCCACTGTGCCCATCCCAGCCAGATTTTTCTGAGGCTATCCAAGACAGTGTGCAGGCGCCTCATGCTGCTCCATCAAAGGACGCCAGCCACAAGCCCACTTTTGTTGCATTGTTCAAATGTGAAAACTCTTAACCCTTTGGATATCTGTCCCAATATAACCCTAGTGAAAAACAATAGCTTCAAAATTCTAGGACCTAGTGAGAAGTTCAGTGGGCTAGTCATCCAAGCAAGACATCTCTAACTCTGGACATCACAACAGGTAAGACAGATGTGGTCCCAGGATGTGGTTCTAGCCTCAAGGAGCCAACATCCCACCTTGCCATGTGCTTGGAGTATGGCATGTGAAAGCTACGTCTGTAATCTAGCCATCCTGTCTTAGATTCTGCATGAATACACTCTGTCAAAGTAGGTTCTCTGCTTCTAGAGAGACATAGAAAAGATTCCGAGGAAGACTTAAAGATCGTCACAATTTAAAAGTGAATCATTAACATGAAGTCCCTAACAAACTCGAGGAGAGTGCGGCCAGCTGTTCAGGTTGTAAACATCAGCAGGAGCTTCAGAGGGACTGTGGGATCTTATCGAGAGGTCTGCTGTTCTCTGTGAGGCTGCTTTCCATCTTCTGTTATCTCAAGTCCTGGGCTTAAGCTCCTGGAGCTCTGGAGGTTGTTTATAAAAGAGGTGGCCAGGCTTACCCCAGAGGAGACATTCCTTCTGTGTCAGACTTGCTACTGAGAACAAAAGGAGGAAGTGGAGGTTCTGCCCTTTCATTCTCGCAGCCTAATTACGATACGCTTAATATGGTTTACCAAAAATCATTTGGACATTCAACTTGGGTTTCAATTATGACTGTGAGTGCTCTATTGGATACCCCACAAGTGGGGTTGCTCCACCCTGAATTCATCCCCTAGCTTTTTAAATCTGAACCTGCTTTATATTCTTTTCTCGAATGCTCTTTCTTATTCACTCTCCCCACCTATTAAAAATACTATTTTATTTTCTATTCCTGGGGGCCAGTTTGGCTGGCATGTTCTTCAAGTAAACTTTCTTAATTTTCTCCTTCCACTCTGTTGGAACTAATATCCCCCCCCCCCCCCCCGTGTGCACACGGAAATACAGCTTCTGTAGCAATCTGCACCTTTACTTTGCTTCTGCTGTTGAAAACAGATACCTCACTATTTATTCCTCTTATCAACTGGGGATAAGGTTCCTTGAGGGCCAGAGAAACTGTGTGTTTTCCATCTTCCCACACTACAACACATTCTCTGAGTTCTCGGGAAACACTGTCTGCAAGAAATGCCGTTTATCCTTTGGGCATTCTTTTTCTATTTCTTTTCTTCTTCCTTCCTTCCTTCCTTCCTTCCTTCCTTCCTTCCTTCCTTCCTTCCTTTCCTCCATTCTTTCTTCCCTCTCCTTTTCTCTTCTTTCTTTTCTTTTCTTTTCTTT
Source organism: Peromyscus eremicus (assembly GCF_949786415.1). Lineage (NCBI taxonomy): Eukaryota > Metazoa > Chordata > Mammalia > Rodentia > Cricetidae > Peromyscus > Peromyscus eremicus. The sequence goes on along the minus strand of NC_081420.1, from coordinate 79,605,572 downwards.
AAAAGACAGGTTCTTTCACAGCCCAGGCTAGCCTCATACTCACCTTTGAACTCCTGATCTTCCTGCCTCTGCCTCCTGAGTGCTGGAGTTACAGGTGTGTGCCACAATGCTTAGTTCATTCTTTTCTTTATAACTACATTATGCTCTCTTATCCTGAGACAAGTTGTCTACTGCTCTTCAAACTATCTAGAACTTCTATTCTCAATTGAAATTTTATAATCAAATCCTACAGAGACATTGGTTCTCACTGTTAAGCAGAGACCAAAATCTGTGTTAATGATCATGGCTGCACAACAAATCATTCTAGAAGCTTATGGGGGGTGTACATACCCAAGGGTGGGTTTTGGTGACTCAAGAATATTCAAGATGAGGAAGGTCCATCAATACAACTGTTGATCTCAGGCAGTCATTGGGTGGATGCTGACTTTGGGATTGTGACCCTTGCTGGATGTAGGTAGGAAACTATCTGGTATCTTCTCCATGGACCTCTCCAGTACCATTATGGTAGTTATTGGGGTCAGAACCTGAGCCTGGTAGCCCTTAACAAGCTAGGCTTAGCTGCCCATCCTCAATAGGCCAATTTGTTTTTGAGTAATAATAAAAAGAAAAGGGAAATTAATTTAACGTGACCACATTGATAAATGGAAAAAGAAGTCCAGTCCCACCCCCAAATCCAACCTTAGGGTCCTGACATGAGGTATGGGTTTCAACAGACAGCTAATAAGTATGCATAGCTAAAGAGTCCTGGCCAAGGTGTGGTCCTGCCCATCACTGGCTCATCATTGTCTCAGCTCCAGTCTGTCCTGCATGGTGGTCTGACAGGTTGTCAGAACCATGGGACATCTCTTTTGGGAAGACAATTTCCCTCTGGATGGGCCTTTTCCTTCTTCAAGTATGAGGTTTCTGAAGAAATTCCAACCTCATGGGGTCTGTTGCCTCAATAGTCTGATAACCAGGGCGGGGCACAAATGTCTCCTTAGAATATCTTCATTCTTACTATGGCAGCTGCTTTGTCCAAGATACTAAGAAAAAAAAAAACCTTCTAGAATCATCTGCAAGCTTCATGGTCCTGTCTGCATCCTATTTCCTGGCTCTCAAGCCCCCTTAGCTTGCACCAGTACTGCAGCCGGAGGGGAAACGGCTCTGGAAGTCCTACGTCTTTAATTGTGTTCTTCAGTGCACAAGGTATGCCAGAGAGAGACACAGCTTGCCAGAAGACAGGACATGGGAAGGGCAGCACGTCTCACAGTGCTAGAGAAGACTCACAAATGAATAAATAGGTCGCAAGTCCACCCAATATGTGACGAAAACTGGTTAGCTTGATTTTCTGGAGTTCCCTAATTTTGTTTCGAAAGAGAATCAACCTCCCCTTGATGATCCATAAGGCTAACATCCTAAGAGCATTCTTAAAACACAGAGAGCCAGAAGTGTCTGAATGTCACCTTACTCCATGGAAATGAGAGATGGACGGGAGAGCAGATAATCCAAATCATACCTCTCTGCTGGCGCCATGATAGAGATGGCTTGTGTTACTCACTTCAAATAGGTGAGTATATTAAATCCTCCTGCAAACTTGGGGCACCACTCTCTGCCCCTCTTCTCTAACCCTCTGTCTCCCACATTTTCAGGCTTAAGAAGTGGGGATTGTAGCTACAAAGCTGCCTCTTGCACACCTGTTGTGTGTATATAGAGCCGAAGCTAGATCAGAACTGTGTTCCTGAGATAGCCTGGGAGGGTGGGCAGAGGAAAGCCCAGCATGAAATCTCCTGAGCCATGACCACCAACTACCCAAAACCATGATTTTATTCTTTAGCGAGGCTTCATCTCTTATTTCTCCAAAGAATGGCCATTAATAAATTGTTCTGAAAAACATCAAAGTCATTTGAAAAGGTCCATTACGGCATATTATTTCTTTATGCAAAATGGCTGTTTAACAAGATTGCCTCCTTGAACTTTTCACATGAATGGGAAAGCCAATCTCATTTGCTAATGGAGGCTTTACGGCGGTGCCTCTCCCTGCCCTTGTCTCGCTTTACCATTATTTTATGGATAATAATTTACAATTTGTGTAAGCTGTGGGGAAAAAAAAACTACCCTAGAGTGTAGGATACCATTCTCAGAACTGCCATATGGTGTGAAAGTCCCAGAGGTACATTTGGGTGACGCCAGCTCTGGTCGTGTTGGCAGTATGAAATGAAGCACAGCAAAGCAGGGGACAGCCTCAGAGGTGAGACCAAGGCTGACTTCATAAGCTCCTGGCTTTGCCCAAGAAGCTCCTCTGATGAGAGAGTTGGTGCCTGGGAAGGCTCTGGGTTCCCAGGAGGAACTCTCGTGTCCCTCAACCTGTGATCTGAGGACACCCGAGGCAGAGTGAGTTGTAGTATGAATCTTAAAAAGTTCTTATTAATAAAATCAAATCTGAGGCCAGTTATTGGGGTCAATGCTGGTAGATCAGATGCAGAACAAGCCACAGCTATCTCACCTTGCCAATTCCTCAGCTGGTCCTGTTTCCTCAGACTGGAAACCTCTGAGTCCTCATCCAGAATGAATCTCAGCTGAACTGTGCTGCTCCAAAGCCTGAAAGCTTATCTAGCTAAAAGCTTCTAGTTTCTGGATTTCACGCCTTATTTACTTTTCTGCTTTCTACCATCACTCCCTGGGATTAAAGGCTCGCTTTCTGGGATTAAAGGTGTGAGTCACCATGCTTGGCTGTATCCTTGAACACCACAGAGATCCAGATGGATATCTGCCTCTGGAATGCTCGGATTAAAGGCATGTGCTGCCACTGCCTAACTTCTATGTTTAATATTGTGGCTGTTCTGTCTCTTATCCCAGATAAGTTTATTAGGGTGCACAATATTTTGAGGAACACAATACCACCACAGTGGGTTATGAGGTAGCTGTTATTGATCACACTGTTTTAAAGCTGGGGACACAATTTAGTTGGTAAAGCACCCAGGAATGAGGGCCTGAGCTCCATCTCCAGCACCCACATAAGAAGCCAGGCGTGGCTGTGTGTGCTTGTAATCCTAGTGCGAGGGAAGAGGAGACAGGAGGCTCTTTAGAGCCCACTGGCCAGGCAGCCTAGGCTCCATGGCAAGTTCCAGGCTTCCGAGAGATCCCATCTCAAAGAACAATTGGGTGATTCCAAGCTACAACACATGAGATTGACTTCTGGCCTCCATACATGCACACAAGTGCACATGAACACACGCAAGAAGGTTCCAGAAGGTAAGGACACATGGCACTCAGATACCCCCTGCCCAGTATGGGTAATGTGCAAAAACTAGCTGTTCTTTCTCAAACTCTTGAGCTCACAACCTTGGCAATTACCCTTTGGACACCACAGGGGCATTTTCTGTTTCCTTCTAGAGGAATTCCTGCATGGATTGATGCTGCCTGGCTGATTCTCTGTAGTCAAGGAACAAAGATGCTTTGGGTTGCATTTCAGAAGGGGAAAGGAAGGGGCTAAGTCACCTCAGGCTCCCTGGGTGGGAGGGAAAATGGAGCAATGAGCTAACAACCCAGAGCATGTGAGACAAAAGAAAAGAAAGAAAAAGAAAAAGAGGAAAGTTTGTAGTGATATTGTGTCCCCCAATATATTGTGCACCCTAATAAACTTATCAGGGGTCAAAGAACAGAACAGCCACTAGATAGACATAGAGGCCAGAAAATGGTGGCACACACACCTTTAATCCTTGCATTCTGGAGGCAGAGATCCATCCGAATCTCTGTGAGTTCAAAGCCACACTGGAAACAGCCAAGCACGGTGACACACACCTTTAGTCCCAGGAAGTGATGACAGGAAGCAGAAAAGTATATAAGGCATGAGGACCAGGAACTAGAGCCCCTTTAAGCTTTGAGGCTTTTAGCAGTAGTTCAGCTGAGATCCATTTGGATGAGGCTTCCAGTTTGAGGAAACAAGATCAGCTGAGGAATTGGCGAGATGAGGTGAGGCTGTGGCTTGTTCTGTTTCTCTGATCTTTCAGTGTTCACTCCAATAGCTGGCACCGGTTTGTTTTTGCTGATAAGACCTTTTAAGATTTGTGTTGCAAAAGTTGAGGGGTGATGGAATTTAAGTTTACAGAAATGACATGAGGAAGAAAGTGATATCGAAGACACAGATTTTTGGAAAGTGTGTAACACAAAGGTAATTAATTGAAGTTTTGTTTCAGTTTTGTTTCTTGTAAAGACAGAACAATATTTTGAGAGGTAGAATGGTTGCAAATTTGCTCATTTGTCAAGATTTTAATTAGAACAAGAAAGAGTAATTACTTCTGCTATAAAACTCACTTTATTCATGGATGAGCACGAAGCTATTGAAAAAACAGAAACGTTTAAACATATTGACTCAACTTCACCACATCGTAACAACTGTTATTTATCCTGGCCACCACAGAAACGCAAGGAATTGTGGGTTTCTCAGACCACAAGCCCAAAGGAGAGCCACCAGAGACAGAGGAGATTACTTTCCTGCAACTTAACTCAGAGAATGTGCTACTTCTTTGAGATGAGCAGATAGAATAACACCAAGAAACACCCCCAAATCAAAAGAACCTTCTTTACCCAAGCTAGCCCCTATCCTGTATTAGATTCCTGGAGTCTGGATTTGGGAATTGAAATAAAAAATAGACACTCTCATGAAAGCTTGTGTGTGTGTGTGTGTGTGTGTGTGTGTGTGTGTGTGTGTGTGTGTGTACGTGTACTTGTGTGTTTGGTGAAAAGATCCTTTCAAAACAGTAGGAACACATCGCACTAGAGAACACACCCTTAGAGGAGTAGGACCATAGGAGACCTCACATCTAATGATGTGGCCAAACCCATCAACTCTCATGGATTGCAATTGATGTGGGTGATCAGGATGACTGTATGCCTGCATAAAAAAGCTAACAGTATGCATTTAACCAGATATTGACCTAAATCTACAAAATCAAAAGGCTATCTTGTAAGTTTTTACTTTGTGTTTGTCTGTTATTATAATCAAATACCCCAACCCACTAATTTGTACGACCACACAAATTAATTCAGGTATTTATTGAAGATCTCCTGTGTGCAAAGTCTTGAACTAACCAACCACTGCACTGACTGTGGGTATCTCACTGAATAAGAATATCAAAGCAGTATTTGCATGGGAGGACTTCTTTAGATTATATAAAAATGGAAGCCCTGGGCTGGGGTGTGGCTTAGGTGGTAGAGGGCTCGTCTAGCATGTACAAAGATCTGGGTTAAATACCCACTACTACACAAACTGTACATGCAACCTGTGACCCCAGCACTCCAGAGGTGGAAAAGATGTTCATGACCATCTTCAGCTACATATTGAGGAGGAGAGAGGGGAAAGAGAGGAGGGAGACAGAGGAGAGAGACAGGAGAGAGAGGGGGGGAAGGAGGGGGAGAGAAAAGGGGAGAGAGGGAGGAGAGGGAGAGAGAGGAGGGGAGAGAGAGAGAAAGGAGAAGGGGAGAGAGAGAGGGAGGGAGGGAGGAGTTTTAAACATTTGTTACCATAAGTGTCTCCTAAGGGGCAAAGGAAAGACAAAGAAGAAAACCATTTGTTCTAGTGGTCCATGTGACTTACAACTTTTTCATTTTATACTTCTTTAAAGGAAGACACATCTGTTATCATGCAGTAAAATATCATTTTAAAAAACAGCATAATATATTCAACCTTTTTTTAAAAATGTGTAACATAAACATTGCCTTTTCACAAATGGCAAAAAAAAAAATCTCCCTTCAGTGTTTACCACAGAGACATCTCATGACGAGCAAGGATGACTTGTAAAAGACGATATGTAAAGACAGTCTCCACTGTGTGGCTCCTGTAAAGAAAATGTCCTTTGTTCCTTAGGCTGGACGGATTTTCAAAAGACATGAGCCTCTATTTTTGTTCTTATCTTAAAAGAGGCTTTTGGTTTAATTATTTTCTTATAAAGTAAATGTGGAAACTTCAAAAATGTGATTTGAATGACCTTTCCTTGCAGTGATCTAATGTATTTCCTTGACTCAATGTTCATTTGTACCAGGAGAGATGTGAGAAGCCACATAGAGAAAGCACAAAGCCTTGCTGGCAGTGGTTGATGTGAATGCATGTTGTGCTGGGTTGTGAGGGCTCAGAGGAGTTCTGATGTGAAAAAACATTAGGACTCTTTCCTCTCGTTTATTCTGATGGGCTGTGAGGGTCAAAGAGAGACCAACCCACAGAGGCCAGTAAAGTTAGGAGTAATTCAATTAGGGTTGTCTAGATCTGAAATATCATCTACTCCACTTATTGCTAGTGGGGAAATGTGTGTATCTGTATTTGTCAAAAGTGATTATATACTTTTATAACCCATGCAAAATTATACACAGATTCCATGAAGAAGACAGAGAAAAGTTAAGTTGGTGTATGTAATGCTGTGCTCTATATTTTCCTTTTTCATGTGTGTGTGTATGTACAGTTGCTTGTGTGGTGCATATGTGTGCATTCATGTTGAGACCAGAGGACAAGCTGCTATCCCTCAGGCACTGCCCATGTTCCTATTTGTTTCCGACAGGTCTTTTGCTGGCCTGGGGCTCACCAAGTACTCTAGTATTGGCTGCTTAGTGAGTCACAGAGATCTGTCTGTCTCCATGTCCCAAGAGCTGAGGTTATAAGCATGTGATATCATACTTGGCTTTTTATTTGGATTCTGGGGATTGAATTCACATCCCTGTGCCTGCAAGGCAAGTACTTGTCCAACTGAAACATTTCCTCAGCCCTGAATGCATACATATATACACATTATAGATTTTTTTTTCTTATGTGAAGATCATACACCATGCAATCAAGAAGGGTCTGTGAGAAAGTGTTTACTCACAGCTCCTAATTGTATAAAGGCAGCCATTTTGTCACATTTCCTGAAAGACAGAGCAAGGCCTCTGGATCTCTACAACCAGGTTACATTTCCATGGCGCATCACTTGCTGCTGTCACAGACCCGCCATGTTGGTGAGAAGCCAATGTGTGCGTACATCTCCAGTTACTCTTCTCAGATCAAATAAAATTGACCTCCTTGGAAGCAGAGTACAGAACTTGGGGTTCCTAAGAAGCTGGCTAGTATGTTAAAGCAATGAGGTGACACACAGCTCTGGTTTGCTGTTTCCATGGGACTCGACTTGAGTGGCAGCTATGAAAGACTGTGCAATTCACGGGTGTCCTCCAACTGAAGTACTATGCAAATACAGTGGAAAAAAACACATCTGTTCTGTGACCCCAGCTGACACTCAGGGATGCTGCTGCTAATCGGGCTGGGTTACCTGGTGGGCTGTCTGCTTTTCAGACATCCTTTAAAAAAAACAGTTCTCCTCAGTCTTTCTTTGTAGATAGCAAATCCACTGAGAAGCTGATAAGAGAAATTATAATTAACTATTAATAAATAAGACTGCTTCACAAGGAAAGGCCTTTATTCCCAACGGCTTTCTGATGCAGTTAGTGACTAATTGCATGCGCCATTCAGTCACCTGTGACCTTGCAGTGAGACCTCTCATTATAAAGAAAGCTTCACAAAGTTAGTCAATTTGTTCCCGGAAAATGGCATTCATGTAAAATTCTAGTTCTGCCTATAAGAATTATCACAGTGCAGAGACACATTGCCTAAAGTTCGGGTCCAGTGAGGTTTGAGGGGTTTATTGAATTATGCACATTTCATCTAAAGATTCTCCAAACTGATTCAAGAATATGAGATCAGAGCTCTTTCTCTTGTGTGGGGGTGGGTGAGTTGTGTTTGTGTATGTGAACAGGACACATACATGGGAAGTGCACATGATCTCATGCGCTCATGCCTGGGGAGTTGAGAGGAAAGGACAACCTTGGGTGTTGGTCCTCAGGCGCCTTCCGCCCTCTTCTCTGAACCAGAGTTCTCTCATTGGCCTGAAACTCTGCCAACGAGGCTAGGCTAGCTGCTAGTTACCCTTCAGGCAGCACCTGTCTCCATCTTCAAACCCACCATTGCTGGAACTACACATGCGTCCTTCCAAGCTGACATGGTGGACCTCAGAACCCAGGTCCTCAACAGTAAGCAAATACTTTACTGACCAAGTCATCCCCAGCCCAGATCTTTTTCTGAACAGGCCTGAGCAGCACAGAAAGAAGAAACCGTGGGAGGCTGAGGGTTGGCAGTCACTGGAGAGCAGCCTTCTGCACGGATGTGATCGTGGAGAAAGCTTCTGTGAGACATGACAGGACGCTCGCCCTGCAGACCTGTCTTTTACTCGTCTAAGACCTACAGGGGCAACACTTTGAAGTTTAGAGACTTCTCAAAAGCCCCAAACTTTCTTATTGTTAATGATCCAAGAGGTAACATTTAAATGGCAACCGAGACAGGAAGCTTGTAAGCAGTACCCACGATTGGCTTCGAATGGAGCAACCCAGCCCTGAACAGAACTTGGTGCTTTTGCAACGAGCTCCAGATTGCCATATGGGTTCAGATGAACGTTAAAGTCAATGAGTTGGCTACTTTTCAAATCAGACACATGACAATTTGGTGGGAACACAGGGGTGGGCTTGAAAAATACACTTTAATTAAAGATCACCGCATGCTGTCCACAGCTTTTCTGTGTTTGAGATTGGCAGGCCCCGTGAGTCCACATCAGTGACCATGGACAGAATGAAAAATACTCATTTCTCATGTTTTTATAACACTATTTATAGACACCGTTTCTGGTGCTTATAATTTTGTGGCAAGTTGATCTTGCAATCTGGTGCCCCCGAGATCGGGTCTGGAATCATCAGCCTCTACCCACAGTGTGACACTGGTTAATATCAAATTTAGTGGTCTAGTTTTATGACCATCAGCAGATAATAAAACGCCGCATTTAATCATACTTATGAATTAGGATGAGGAATTCAGACAGAGCTCCTCTTGCTTCTGCTTCTCCATCACCAGGGCTGAGGCATGGCAACCCTCTTACCAGTTTAGCACTGGTTGGCATGAATTTCAAGGGAGATGAAGTCAGAAAGAGTTGCTGACCGGAGTCCTGGCCCTGCGGTCTTGGGCTTCCGCGGCGCTCGGTAGTGCTGTACTCATTACTGCTCCTGTTAGTGAGACGAGACACCTGACAAGAATAACCTAAGTCGGGGAAGGTTTGTTTTGGCTCAGTTTAGGGATTCAGTCCATCATAGCAAGGAAAGGCACATTACGTCACAGTCAGAAAGCATGCCCATGCTCAGCAAATCAGGCCTCTAGCCCGTGGAATGCCATTGCCCACATTCAGGATGGCTCTTCCCACATAATTAATTTACATTATCCCTCATAGACATGCCCAGAGACTTGTGTCCTTGGTGATTCTAAATCATATCAAGCTGACAAGATTAACCATTACAAGCCTCCAAATTTCCGACCTCCTCAGTGGTGGTGGGCCAGGGCTCACAGCGCTGGTGGCATGCATTCCAGCAGACCAGATCCAGGTGCACAGCCTTGTACGACACCTAGAAAGTTACATGGTAGCACTTCCTCTGTGTCCTTGCCCAGATGCAAGGGAAAGAGAACACAGACCCACCCCCACCTCTCCCAGGGAGTATAGGCACCAACATGAATACATAGAAAAGCTATGAGACTTAAAAGGAAAATGTGTGTGAATAATACCAGGAAGTGTGGGAGGCACACTTAGCCCCACAGTCACTGGTCTATGGTGAGTTATAAGCCTGAGATGGTGAGTTAGTGTGTAACAGGTCCCCAGACCTTAGCATAAGTGATATCATAATAGAAGTGCCATTCAGGCTTTGGAACCCAGGACATAGATAGCATCAGCTGCAGAAATGAACACAGAGACTTGATCCTTCAAAGTCCACAGTTCTGGGGAAGTCCTTAAGTGTACTAACCTCGCCTTTTGGCTTCTGCTTCTGGCTAACTGTTCTTGCTAAGTGAAGTGTGTCAGCCCAGGACATGTTTTTTGTGCTCCAAAGCGAACACCCAGTGTAGTCTCCAGCCAGCTAATAAAGACTTTCTATGGGCTTACACCCCCGTCTGAGTGCTCTTCTGGAGTGAATGCGTCACAAGTGTGCTTTCTCGGGTTTTGTGGAAAACAATATCCCTAAATAGCTCACTAAGAACCATTATTTATGCCCCCAAAGCATTTGAAGAAGGTGCTTCGGGACCACTGACAGATTGTGAACTGGACCTGGATATCAACGATCGAGCTACCTCATTCTGGCCTAAGATGTACCTTCCCCGCTGTTACTTAACAATGCTGCTTACTCAAGTCTAAAACTCCCAGCTTTTCCTAAGTTTTCTTTGTTGTTGCTGTTGTTAAATCCACCCAGGCCCGAGCTCAAGTAAACCAATGAAAGGAGAGGTTACAGGGGAGAACTGTGTGGGCCAAGATGAGTTTGCACAGCTGTGGGCAATAAAACACGGAAGCCATGGCAACCCTCTCCCACGTCCTGATAGCACGCCTGAAACAAGGTTATTAGAATTATTAATTCACATTAGTGGCTATTAAAATTACTACCTGTCGATCTGCTGCCTGAAAACCCTTTCTGTGCATGTCAGAGGGAAGCTGTGCTTCCAGAGGGACTTGGACTCCTAAATAGATTCATTCTATTGTGCACACAGCACTGAATGAAAACCAGCCCGTAATAAGGCTCGCAGCAAGGTCAGGATCACACCTCGCGAGGCAAGGCAAGCAGATGCCATGCTTTGTTCTCACGATGGCAAAGGACCAGCTGAGCTGGGAAGGCTGAGACCGGGGATCCCAGGCTCCTGAATTCCCTGGAAGGGATTGGTTAAAGTCCATCCTGGTATCAGCGGCTCGGAGAAACTGAGTGGCATATGAAATTTCCTAGCTTGGTGAAGCATAAACAAAACCAAAAGAAATGGACTGAAAATGTGAGCTATTTGTCAGGGAGTTATGGGGATTCTCAGAAAGCTGTGGAAATCCAGCCAATGGCACTTCCGTTCCCCATTAACACAACTCAAAGGCAGGTGTTGGCTGCTGTAAGCAAAAGAAGAAAGTCTTCCAGAGAGGGGCCATGGTGGGAATGGATCAGGGAGAGCACCCACACAGCCAAAAGGAATAGTTGTGGAAACGAACAGAACAAACCACACACCTAATGGAGAGAAAACATACAGATCGGAAGCTATAACTCTCGCTAGGAGACCAAAGGCCACCTTTCTCTAGTGCAGGGGGCCCTGGCTGTGTGGAGCATGCCTCCCCACAGGAGACAGTAGTGTCCCATTGACTTGAACATGAAGGATTCCAGCCAGAGAGGTAGGGATGGATGGGTAAACAGTCCCTTTTGAGTTCAGTGGTAGATGAGAACATTCTCCTTGTCTGCCTCTGAGCCCCTCCTGTGGCTTCTTTCCCACTCCAAAGCAGTGTGACTTGATGATTTCCATCTAGAAATGGCACCCACACAAATGACTTTTTACCAGTTTCCACACACCCCACTCCAAACCACTGGGGGGCCCATTCTACTGTGGTCTGAGTCCAGGGCGAGTGCTAGGATACTGGCCAGCCAAGGCAGAGCACAGACACACCAGGGGTAAGTAAAGGCACTGTGGTGGTTTGAATAGGAATGGCCCCTGTAAACTCATATATTTGAATGCTTGGTCCCCAGGGAGCAGCACTATTAGGAGGTGTGACCTTGTTGGAGGAAGTGTGTCACTAGGGATGGGCTTTGAGGTTTCAAATGCTCAAGCTAGGCCATGTCTCTCTCTGCCTGCTGCCTGCAGATTGGGATGTAGACTGCTCAGCTACCTCCCCAGCACCAAGTCTGCCTATACGCCACCATGCTTCTCACTATAACAATCATGAACTAAACCTCTGAATGTAAGCAAGCCCCAATTAAATGTTTTCCTTTATAAGAGTTGTCGTGGTCATGGTATCTCTTCACAGAGATAGAAATCTAACTAACCCACCGTGTTCTACAGAATTCCAAACTCCTGCTCCATAGAGGATTTAGGTGTTTATCCAAAATCCCAAAGTGAGCTGAGTCAGTCACAGACCTCTAGTTAAAAATGCTGATCACTTCAACATGGTGGTGCATGTCTTTAATCCCAGCACTTGGGAGAGAGAGACAGGTAGATCCATCTCTTTGAGTCTCAGCCACCCTGGACTACATAATAAGTTCCAGGTCAGCTTGGGTTCCATAGTGATGCCTCATCTCATACCTTTAAAAAAAAAATCTGAACATGGAACTGGAGATATGGCCCAGTCAGTAAAGTGCTTGTTGAACAAGGACACAAGGACAGTGACCCAAGTTTGATTCTTTATCACACAGAAAAGTAAAAGGCTGAGCATAGTGGTGTGCTCCTGAAATCCCACCACTGTAGTGACAGGTGATCCTGGGGCTTGCTGAACAGCCAGCCTAGCCTACTCGGTGAGCTCTAAGCCAACAAGAGATTAGGACTGAAAAAGCAAAGCCAAGTGAAACAAAAGTGGTTAACTGGTAAGGAACAGCATCTCGGACTGTCCCCATATGCATGCACACACACATATACATGCACACACACACATGCATGCACACACACACATGCATGCACACACATGCACACGCGCACATGCACACACACATGCATTTATGCTTATACACACGTGAACAACACTGAACTTACTAGAATATTCTGATAGTTTGTGGGACATTAAGATAATGCATTTTGAAACTGAGTAAACACCAGAAAAGGCAAATGATTCATGTGCCCAACAAGGTCCCACACAGAGGCCTTGGGCAACATGTTGTCATGGAGACAAGCCCCTTGAGCACCCACTGAATGTTCCAATGTTTTCCTGACTTTTCTCACCATACAGGACACACTTGTACAATTTAACCCCACTCATGATTCCACTCCAGCCCACAAGTCCCCACCTAGTACTTTCTTTGTCCTAGACCTGTGCTTACCTGTGGTGTGTGTGTTGGGGGGGCATTGAACATCAAGAGGCATTGAGCCTTAGTATGTCAAGAGTGTAATATCTTGAAGTTCTTACCTCCTGGCACACCACACCTCTCCTGGAACTGCATTAAAAAGATTTTTAAAGGATTAGCTTCTTAAATATTTGTGTATTAAGAGGGCTTACACTTTCATTTGACTTAATTTCCAAGGTTATCTGGCTCCTTCAAAGACTTAAAAATGAAGGGTTTTTTTTATTATAGAGGAATGGAAATTTTAAGTAATTATAAAAACGTAAAAGTAGAAAGTGGATGCTATTTGAGAAATTGGCACCTACAGTCTCCTTTGTTAAGCGAACCCATGAGAGTCTGTCAAAGGGTATCAAGGATTTACTAAGATATAAAATGGGGTAAAATACACTCATGGATACAGAACAAAGAGAGCAGCCTTCATTGTCCTTCATTCTGCCCCGGGGTGAATGGAACCAGCTGTCCGGTCTCCGAACACCCCAAGAGAATGAAAGTGCACACCCTCTCCTCATTTTAAGTAGTCATGCACCCAGAAAAACCATGACTCTATTGGGCCAGATACCCCAAGGTCATTGGAGGAGCGAATTCCCACAACACTTTCCCTTTTTTCCTAAATAAGAAGGTTCTAGCCGGGCGGTGGTGGCACACGCCTTTAATCTCAGCACTCAGGAGGCAGAGGCAGGCGGATCTCTGTGAGTTCGAGGCCAGCCTGGGCTACCAAGTGAGTTCCAGGAAAGGTGCAAAGCTACACAGAGAAACCTTGTCTCGAAAAACCAAAAAAAAAAAAAAAAAAAGAAGGTTCTAAACATGATACAAAGTTATATACCATAAAAACAATTATCAAGTATTGTCTAGAAGAAAGAAAAGATAATAACATAAACAAAAATGGAACTACAACCAACAAGAACAACATTAAGCAAGAAACATATACTAAATATTCAGGCCAAAGATAATTAGCAAGTTACAGAGATTACTCCAATAGCTATCCTATCCTGAAGAATCTAAATCTTGTACCTGATATGCTCTTACCTAAAATATGAGAGGATTGTAAGTACAACTGTCTAGTCTTCAACCCCATCAAAGACCTGAGAAGGAAAATAATATTACCTGAGTGAGCAGGAAGTGCAAACAAGCAAGTTCCAAAATATGCAAGAAATGACAGAGTCAGCTGGCTGCCTGGACAGTCATCCAATGTTTCTCTGCAATGTTGGGGCATCCACTTTTGGCTACAGGCCTAGAATATCTGACAGACCATTTTCAGAAGCAGGAAAGTTTAAAAGACTGTCCTACCCTGTCTTGGCAAAGTTCAGCAGTCCCTTTTCCTTGTGTCCTGCTTGTCTGGATTGGACAGCATGCTTACTGTCAGTAGTGAAGGCAAGGGCAGTTCTTCGCCCAACAGGCCACTTATGCCAAGAAGACAAACTCCATATGGAGTATCTTCAAATTCCACCATCCTCTCAGGAATAGATCGGTGCTGCCAGGAGCAATCGTGTCTCACATCAACAGAATTATAACTTATTAAAACATTTAAATGCCATATTCTTTATATCTATGAAGTGTTTGAAGATTACCTATCCATCTGACATATATCTCTGTATATGTAGAAAACCTAACTAACATAACTGTAAGTATGACAAGCATGGGTGATTATTAACCTGTAACCCTTATCAACCTATATAACTTAAAGACTAAGGCTTCATTTGAACAATCTGTAAACAGATGTACAGTGTAGGGACAATGACCTCAAAGTTGTGACAATATACAAAAATATCTTAATCAGAAGTAGAAATGTATAGCTCAATATTGAACAATAATATCCTTAATTTGTATCAATATACAAAATAGCCCAAACAGAAGTAGACCATACATACAGTATGACAAATACAATTTTACACTTGTATAAATATACAAAAATATTTTAAACAGGAGTAGGAACATATGTACAATATGGCAAATATAGTTTTGTATTTGTATCAATATATAAATTATCTTAAACAGGAATAGAAAAATAATTTTACATTTGTATCAATATACAAGAGTCCATACCAATGCAAACTATCTAAAAGTGGAGAGTTGCTAAATCTACCTTATTATCCTATCTATTCCCCTTTTTTCTTTTCCAAAAGAGATTCCTGGGTGTAAATAGAGATTCCTGAGTCTAAACTTTATTGATCCAACCCCAACCCTATCACACCTTACAACCAACCCTTTAGGGATGACAATTATCCACAAGCCTGAGAAAACAAAAACCTGTCAGGAGAGGGGGTGTCATTTTGTTAGACCTGCCTCCTGCTAGGGGCTGTTGGTATCTCTGTGGGATCCTGTAAAAAAATTAAAACACTAATTGAGTCTCATTGGGACTAGCTGTAGCATTAGTATCCAGTCTCAGAGTAATGGGTAAAGCGTCTGAAGTTCTGGCTAGAGTGGTGTGAGATGGTGGACCATCTCAGTTAGGACCTTGGAACCATGCTGAACAGTTTGTAGTCCAATGCCAATCTTTGACTGATGTTTGTCAGCTCAAGGGCATCATTATGAACCAGGTAGTATTGTTGTTGTGGGACCTCATCTTCCTTCTGGAGACTTCAGAGATGGTTGTTAGGAAAATTTATTGTTCAGTGTAGAAAACTTAAACATTATAAATATCAAAATGGAAAGTTTAAATTTTAGGATACCATTGTATCTAAAGAAAGGGTCCAAAGAGTCAAGAATAAGCATGGGGAGAAGTAGAATTTTGACAACAATAGTCCGTCCCCAGAGTTTGAGTTTTCACAACACTCCTTCAGGTTTTCTCATTCTCCATGTATGCGTCTGTGTGTGTCTGTGCATTTGTACATGGGTGTATATAAAGGGAGTTAACAGGGGCCAGCAGAGTTGACCTGGTGATCTTCAAACCCTATATCTGCCTCAATATCAAGTTCTGTAGCACCTGCTAAGACTAGATCTACACACCTCCCCGTAAGTTCCACAAGACACTTTTATTTTTTATGATTATCTCCTTGTTTATTTTTCATTGTGCATATGTATGTGTATGTAGTGTTGGGGGGCATGCCACTGTGTATGTATGTGCATGTTGTTTTGGGGGCATACTAGTGTGCACTTATGGAGGTGAGAGGACAATTTCCATCCTGTGGTTCCCAGGGATCCAGCCCAGGTTTCAGGCTTTGAAACAAATGTCTTTATCCTATGAGCCTTCTCTTTGGCAGGGTGCTATCTATCTGTGTATCTATCTATCTATCTATCTATCTATCTATCTATCTATCTATCTATCTAATCTCTCATGTGTGGGTGTGTGCGTGCGTGCGTGCGCGTGTGCGTGTGCGTGTGCGTGTGCGTGTGCGTGTGTGTGTGTGTGTGTGTGTGTGTGTGTGTGTGAAGGTCAGAGGTCAACCTCAGATGCTGTTCCACAAACACTGTCTACTCTGCATTTTTGAGATGGGTCTCTCACTGACCTACAACCCACCAAGTAGGTGAGCCTCAGGTGCCCATCTGTCTCTGCCTCCCAACTGCTGATGTGACAAGCATGTGCCACCATGGCCAGCTTTGTACATGGGTGCTGAAGAGCAAACTCTGATCCTCAGACTTGCAAGGCAAGCTGTTTAATCAACGGGGCAGTCTCCCTACTCTGCAAGTTGGTTGTCTTAACTCACAAAACTGCACACAGCCTTAGCACTGCTTCTGTGAACAGTGGCCTCTGAAAGACAGCCACTGCATGCACTTCTAGACTACCTACCACTGTTTCAGAGCTCAGCCCTGTTCTTAGCTGTAGTGCCGGTTCAGCGGCCCCACGCCACAGCTCCCCTCTGTGTGGATCCTTCAAGTGGTGCTTCTGGCCTTAGCTGCTTTTGATTCCCTGGGAAAGTGTGGGCTGCCCTCCTTCCAGCTTCACCGGAGGAGGCCTTGCCTCTGCGTCCCCAGAAGCTTCTAGCACCTTCTCCAGCACTTGTTTACTTACTCTCCTCAGCTGAGACTTTGCTCTACGCTTGGTACTTCCTCTGTACTGTCAGAATCATTCTTGTCCACTCTGAGGGGAGAAAAGCTAGAAAGGTGTTTTCGTAAGGCTGTGTTTCCTCTAACAAATGAGGATTCTGACATTTGCCCTTCGCTTACTCACAAGCGCTTCTTTTCCCTCCTCGTCTTCTCCAGAATCACAAAGATCGCTTCTTTCAAAAACCAAAACGATTTTTAGACTGGGTCTTGCGTAACCCAGGTAGCCAAAACTCAACATGTGGCCAACAGTAACTCTGAACTTGTGATCACGTAGCCTCTACCTTCTGAGTGTTGAGGTCACAGCATTCACCACCGTGCTGGAGTTTTGCTGGGTTGCTGGGGTGGAGCCCAGGGCTTCCTACACACACTCTACCCACTGAGCCACACTCCCAGCCCCTCATTCTGTAAATTTAGAATCAGCAGATGTTCCAAGCTCCATGAATCAGCCAACTGCACTCAACAGCACGCGGATATACAGAAGACCCAGTGTGGAGGATGCACCAAAGGTATGTCTTCTGAGCCGATGGAGTAAACAGAGTCATGCCTCCTGCAGCTGCCCCTCGGCCTCCTGTTTCCTTGAGGTGCCCTCTTCAAAGCTTCACTTTGAATTATCTGTCTTCAAACACACAACCTAAACGTGAACCCTGTTTATTTCCTCTGTAAGACACCTCCTCTCCCTTCTCAGCTGTCAGTAACACCTCCCCTCTTCCCAGACTCGGGAGCAGTAATCATCCATTATTCCATTTCCTCCTCAGTCCCTGTTCATTCCCAGGGGGCTCCCACTCCACTTCCTGAACAGCAATCCCACAAATCGAGCGTTTTCTTTCTTGCTTCCAATAGTGTCTCTAGTTTAGCCTAAAGTAATTTCCTGCTGAAGCTGTGGAGACCTTACCTCCCCACTCCCAGCCCTCCTGCTTATCTCTTCACTCCTGGAAACCTAAGACTTTACTAACAAAATGTCTGATTTTCTCAGTTTCTCATGCTCCCAAACCCCAGATGTGTTCTGTCCATGGGGATTATTTTTCTTTTAGATTTCCAGATTGGTTTCCCACTTCTCAATCATCTAACAATATTTATAGGACCTTCCTTATATATAAAATTAGTATGTCACTATATATATAAAACCTTCTTTTTCAGCTCATCATTTTCTTCTCCAAACTTCCATGCTGGCCCTGACGTGAGTGGCTACCTCCAATACTATACCTCCATGTCAGTTTTTTAATTTGGAGACTCACTTCATTGTAGCATATTTGACTTAGAGTTTAATGCACAGGCACACTCACTCACTCTCTCTCTCTCTCTCTCTCTCTCTCTCTCTCTCTCTCTCTCTCTCTCTCTCTCTCTCTCTCTCTCTTCTTCCAGAACTGTTTCCTTACATACGACAAAGACTTATTTTGCTACTAAGTCGTGAATGATTTCTAAACATTGGCTGTTTTGAATCACAACAGGGCAAGTCATGAGTTGTGATGGCTGCTATTTCTTTAAGAACACTTCCTGACCTTAGACAGGAAATGGGAAGTGGAGCAGCCCAAGAATAGCCTTAAGGAAATACTGTGTTTTGGAAACTGCTGTGGGGATAACACAGGCCGTTTCCTAACCCAGGTAAAGGCAGGAGCAGAGAAAACCTGTCTCAGCTGTTTCACAGGGAGTATTCATGCCCTGAAAACTGTGAAGTGCCTCTCTGTTTATTTAAGGGCAGGACCTGAGACCTGGGAACTGATTTGTCTAAAGTTAAGGGAGCTGGCATGGTGCCTACTGTTAGCCCAGTGAGCCTTGTAGCCTTCTCTTTGAATTCTCTTCCTGTGTCTGGGTCCCTCCTCTGTGGTGTTTGCAGTAATGGTTCTGGTAGAAGATCCTTCTGGGTTCCACAAACATCCCTGTTTCCTCTGGTCAAAAACTCCTTGCTCCCTGATAGTTTCTGTGGCCCTGTGTGGAGGGAGGGGCTTTCTCTTATTGTCACATGTGCTCAGGGCTGGCTCCTTGTAGCTCCATTTTGTAGTTTTTTGTTCCTCATCACTTTGTCCTGTTGCTTCACAGCTACGGCCTGGAAAGTGCAGAAGGCAGAGCAGCTTCCTGTATGGGCAAGAAATGAACAAGAAAAGGGGCGGAGGCCCCACTATGCCCTTCAAGGGTGCACTCCCAACAGCTAGAAGCTTCCCATCTTCATTTCCCACCACCTCTCAAGGGGTGATCCAGCCTTCAACCCATGGGCCTCTCTGAGACATTCCAGATTCAGACAAATGTCGACTCATTGATGGTCTCTCTGGTGCCGTCAGGACAAATATAGAAATGGCCAATGCTATCCAACTACCACAACTCAATGCCATTCTAGAGAGTGCTTCGTGTTCTCGTGAATGTCCAGCATTTCTTTCTGGGATGTCCCTGAGAACTCTGTTGCCATCCCTTTCCCTGTTTGACCCTTTGAGTTTGAATATGTAGTAGCAAAATTAGTGAGATTTTTCAGAGGTAGTTTCAGTGTCTACTAAGACAGCAGGGAGCAGCACGCTGCTCCGAGCTCTGGCCCCAGCTGTGTGATAGGAAGATGGAAGCCCCCTCTGTTCTCCATGGATCACAAAGGCCTGAGCTAATTACTGTTATTAGAAAGCCAATTAGAAATGCATTTCATTTCTCTGTGTGGTAGAAGTGGAGTATGCAGAAACCGGCTGGGAGATGTGCTCACCTGAACTGTTGTGGACACGGAGTCAGGAGCAGGCTGTGAGAGAAGGGAGAGGGGCTTGCTGGAGCCTGGGGATGTGAGATTCTCTTTCTTGAATGTGGAAGAGCACTCTGGAAATCTTAGACTCCCTGTGCCTGGACAGTGAGCTCCTTTCCCTCACTCTGGTCTATTATTCCCAGCTTTCCAGCGTGTTTCCCTTCGAGATCATTTCCAGTTTATTTTTTTTCTCAACCTTGTACTACTAGATTGTGTTGAGTTCATGTTAAACACTTTGTGGTTTGAATGTGAAAAGTCCCCCAAGTGGTGGCGCTCTTTTGGAAGATTTGTAAAAAGTTCAGGAGGTCCAGTCTTGCTATGATGGGTCTTCAGGTCCCATGCCTTCCCTCCGTGACGGACTGCAGTCCTCAAACTCCAAGGTGGTTCTTGCAATGCCCTTGGTCACAGCAACAAGAAAACTTAGGCAGACCAATCCGTACACATCTTCTTCATCTGTGTTTGAGAACCACCCACCTTCCTCACCCCTCTTCTCATCCAGTCATCTGGGGGTTCACAATCTTGATGGATGCCGCTCTGACTCTCCTTATCTGCTATAGCCTGTAGTGAACTTGAAGATTCCTGATTTTCCCCAAAGAATCTGCCGCCAGTGAAATTAGCTAATGAATGAAATTCAGTCCATTATTTCCTTTAAACCCAACTGATATCAGAATGCTAATAGCATCTGTTACAGCATGCATTATATATAATATGTAGCTGTCAGAGTTTTATTTGTATGAGCGAGCTTTCACAATAACCTGCATGCTAACACAGCTCTGATGGGTGAGGCCTGGTTCTGTGGGTTGCTTTCTTTGGAGTCACACTCTGTATGCAGGCCATTCTGGCCCTCCACTGGCAGGACAGAGGCACATGGATTCATCCACTGTACCTCTTCCCCCTCATTAGACTCCGTGCTTCTTACCATCCAGGACTGTGCTCATTTTGGAATGGGTATCGCAAACCCCATCATCTCCCTGTGGACTAGAGACATCCCCTAGTTTTCAGAAGTACTTACTCGGGACCTCCGCTCTGTTCTGCTGAGCTGGCTCAGGCCCTGCTAGCATGCTTGCTTCTGCTGTACAGTCTGGAGTCTCCCATGTGCCATTCTGGAAGCTTCACTGCTACTTCACAGCTCCACCCTCACCACCACAGTCTTATTACAGAGCCTCACGCTGTTCTCCTGCGTTTGCCCTTGGGTGTAAGCAAAATTGACCTCATTGTATCGGCCACTCTTCACGGTTACTCACAAGTAAAGGAAAGCGTCAGCACAGAAGAGTCTAATAAAGACATTTGCTTACCTTCGCCTGTGCCACCACAGCTGTGTGTACCTGGGTGCACATGTGTGCATATGTCAGCGTGCCTGTGCAGGTCTGTGCTCATGCATGTGTGTGTCACTGCGTGTGTGCATGTCTGTGTATCTGTATGTGTACCAGTGTCTCTGTGTGTCTGTGTGTTTGTGTATCTTTGTGTGTGTATGCCAGTATATGGGTGTATCTGTGCCGGTGGATGTGTGTGCCTGTGTGTCTCTAAGCTTGGGCAAACATGTGTGTGTGTGTGTGTGTGTGTGTGTGTGTGTCAAAGATATGATATCAAGGCTTGTGTTTATGAAGAAAATGCCCATGAAGTCACATTACTCATAAAGTACAAACCAAGCCCAAGTCCACAGAAAGTCACTTTGCTGCTGCTCCAATATTGCCTTGCACACACTGGCTGCATGGATGATATTTACACTGGCCTCGCCTCCACGTTTTCCATGAGATTTGCCTCATCCATCTTTTATAAGCATCTTTCTTGTATCAATTTATCATGTAGAAATGTATCTTGGTTTTCTTCTGTATCGAGAGCCACTGAAGACTTGAAACTTCACCTGTCACTAAAAGCAGCTCTTCCTTTGCACCCCAGGACATGGTGGTGCACTCTTTAAGTCTCCCTTTGGACAACTGAGGACTTCATCCCCCTTGTGTTCATTTGTGAGCCTTTGTTTTGCACAGGCGCAGTCAGAGCTGGAGCTTGGAGCCACTTCCAGCAGGGATGAGCTGTACTCTGCTCTCTAAGCCCTACCCAATGGGAAGAAGACTTCAGTAGAATTTGGGTTTGTTGGCCATAAATCAAAGCACAATTCTTTCTGTTTCTGAAAACTCCTAGGCCTCTGGGCATTGGAATGTTCTGGAAGGAGGCATCCAGATGTGCACCACGTCCCCCCATTCAGTGTTGCCATCATTTCTTCCTTTGGTTCCATTCTCCACCAGCGGCTAGGGTGCAGTGCGGCTCACAATGATGCCGCTGCACATACAGACACATCTCTCCTAACTCCTGCAGTGGCCTTGAGTCCTATTGACCAGCTCCATCCTCAGCCTCTGTCTGGCAAGTGGACCTCTCGCCTGCCTCCTTGTGTCCCTTTAAACCATGCCTTCCATACACGACTAACAGTCTTTGCCGTCCCCAGTCGTCTAGAACCATGCTCAGGATAATGCTGGCACTCCACGGGTGAAGAGTTTCAGGATTTGCTAAGAAGCTCCTGCAGATCCTGCCTGAACCAGGAAGATAAAGGTAATCCCCGCTGTGGGTGCAGAGCTAGCTCCTGAGACAAGCCTTGGGTTTGCACTTTCACATGTTACCTAAATCAGAGACACACTCATTTTCCGCAAGAGCATTATATTATCTGCAGATGTTAGGAATCACTGAGACTTCCTGGGTGATAGTTGTGTGTGTTTATATGTTCTTAGGTGTGTAGAGGTCAGAGGACAGTCAAACATTGCTAACCTTTTTGGTTGTTGTTTTTGAGATGGGATCTGATCTCTCAACGCCCTGGAGCTCACCATGTAGGTTAGGCTAGCTGGCCAGTGAGCCTCAGGGTTCCACTTGTCTCTAACCCCCTCCCCATCTTGCCCCAGGTGTACCACCACTACCAGGGTTATAAGCATGTGCTACAATGCCTGTGTTTTTTAGGTGGGTTCTGGAGATCAAACTCATCCTTGTGCTTGCTAGGCAAGTGCCTTACCCACTGAGCCATCTCTTAGCCCACCACGGTGTGTCTAACTCTCATGCATTTGTGGAGTCATTGGGGAGCACATATTCTCTGGAACTCGAGAGTTCCACAGGAGGGAAGCTCTGTCCCAACAAGGTCCCACTCAGCAGCTCCTCCTTGTCTCCAGCCCCCTCCGCATGTGTCTGCTGCCTTCATACTCTGATGCAGCTTCGCGTCTCCAAGCTCCATAGGAGTCTGAGGAAACAGCCAAGGTGTTCCCCAAAAGCAAATGGCGTGGGTATAGACAGTTTTGCAGCCCCCTGTGGGTGCACTCCCCTCCCCCACAGCAGTGATTTAGATTAAAGCTGCAGCCCACTCCCCTGTGTCATTCTCATTCCTAGTCCCGCCCCCACATCCTCTCAGTAATCTGCAGCCATGTCATCTTCAGTCGGAGGGCTTACACAACCACACTCTGCTCTTCTCCTTGGCCCACTCACCAGGGCCGGCCACTGCCAAGTCATCCCTCATCTCCCTCTCTGAGTGAGGCAGGAGCTGCCCCATGTCCAATGTTTATTTCATCTTCTCCCAACTGTGGAATCTGAATCACAACTGAAATGTTTGTGAGTCACACCAGAGTTCCCACACCCAGCATGCTAGTGTGGGCAGCCACTGTCCCCGGAACTGAGCTTCGTCCTGGTGATGGAACAGTGCTCGGCCACCTCCTGGCTGGCCCTCTCTCTCCCAGTGGAGACTTCTGTGATCTCTTCCCTCCCACCCAGATTCTCCTCAGAACAGCGAACACTTCACTTTTGCCTGTAACCAACACGTCAACTTCTGAAGCCAACTGGTCCCCAGGCTTATTAGAGCTCCCCGCTCTTTCCTGCCCCATCAAGCAGGAGTTACTCTCATGAAGTCTCCAGTGATGGCAGGCTCATCCTAATTCCAGCAGCATCCCCCATCGTGGGTGTCTGCACTCTTCCAGAACTTTCTTCCCAGGGTCTAAACCTTCACGGGCCCCTTTGCAGCCTTCTCCTCCTCCTCTCACATGGCTCTGTGGCTGTTAGAGCTGACCTACTTGTCTTGTTCTTCCCTGTGGAGAGTATCCATCCAGGCTTGGCCCATGCTCCTCCCAGAGTCCTAGGAAGGGAAAGGACACAGAAGTGTAAGACTCCATTATCATGACCAGACTTCTAGGAGCACAGTATTTCCCATTGATCTAAAATATCGTGTACTAGGCTTTTTCTTTTAGGTCACCAACCAGCTTCCAAATCATGACACAGAGACTTCTTATTAGTTATGAATACTCAGCCTAGCTTAGGCTCATTTCTGGCTAGCACTTTTAACTTAACTTAACTTGTTTCTCTTTATTTACCTTTTGCCTCGAGCTCTTAACCTTCTTTCTGTATATCTTATTTTCACTGCTTCTTGTGTCTGATGGCTGGTGGCTGCCTTGCTTCTTGCCCTGGACATGTCCCTCATTCTCTTCTCTCTTCTTTCTCATTCTTCCCCCTCTTGTGCCTAGATTTCTCCTCTGATTTATTCTCTCTGCATTCCAGTCCCACCTATCCCTCTCCTGCCTAGCTATTGGCTGTTCAGCTTTTTATTAGACCAATCAGGTGCCTTAGGCAGGCAAGGTGAAACAAATGCTACACATCTTTACATAATTTAACAAAGGCAGCAGAAACAAATGTAACACACCTTTACACAGTTAAAGTAATATTCTGCAGCATAAACAAATGTAACACATCTTTACAAAGTTAAATATTCCATAGCAATGCCACTTCTGGGCTAGACACAGAGACTGAAAATAGCAAACTAGATAACAGAAATGTATTTAGGACAAATTTTTAAAATTCTCTGATCATGACTTCATGGTAGAAGTACACAGCAGCCATGAACCAACTCCATCAAGAGTTGAGCTATGCTCCTGTGTTTACTCTTACAGATCTCAGAACATTCTGGAAAGCTATGGGCTGTGGGTACTTGCTGTTTTCCCAGAGCACTAGAAGACCACAGGCCAAGAGAAGGCAGCAAGGCAGAGAGGACAGACTCACGGTTTCCCATGTCAGACGACAGTGAGCCTATGTGTCGCCTCGAACTCAATCAAAATCAGAGTCAGCAGCAGCTGGTGCACACCTTTGTCACATCGACACAATTATGGTAGTGGTTCTCAACTCATTTTATCAGTAGCAAAATGACAGTTATGAAGTAGTAACAAAAACAATTTTATGATTTGGGGGTCACCACCACATGAGGAACTGTAGTAAAGGGTCGCAGCATTAAACCTTCCCAGGAAGGTTGGGAACCTCTGACCTAGGGTTATCTGAGAAACTGAGCAGATCAGACAGAGGGGTGGGGATGTCTGTGGGGGATTGTCTCCATTGTTAATAGATACAGGAGGACTGGGCTCATGGTGGGTGGTACCATCCCTGCAAAGGGGATCCTGAGCTGAATAAGAAAGCTAGTTAAGTGTGAACCTGAGGGAGCCAGCAAACAGTTGTTCCTTCCTCCATGGTTTCTGCTTCAAGTTCCTGCTTGAGTCCCTGTCCGGACTTCCCTCAGCGATGAACTGTGGCCCGGAAGTAGAACCCTCTCCTCCCCTAAACTGCTTTTAGTCATGGTGTTTGTCACAACCACAGAACGAAATTACAACCACTGAGACCCCAGCACCAGAGGATCTGAGGCCTGGACTACACGGGAGATCTTACCTCACAAAAACAAGCAAATCACCACCACCAAAACCCCTCAGTATAGTGAACTTTCTGACACTGGCCACTGGCCACTCTTACTGTCCTGTGTACAGAACTGCCGTTCTTCAAGGTGTCAAGCACTTTGTGTCAGCCCTTTCCTTACCTGTGAAGTCACCATGCTGTAACATCTCTATCGTCCACCTGGTTTTTAGAGTCATTGCACTTTTTGATGAGGTATATCAGGACCTCATCAGTTATCTGGAGGCAGTCATCTAGATGGGAACTGATGCCCCTATAGTCCCTGGCTCCCGCCTGTGCTACCCAGTCATCAGATCCATTACCCCAACCCCTCTGCTCTTGCATGGGTGGTCTTGCTCAAGGGTGCAAGGCCATTCATTTTCCCTGAAACTCGAAATCAAGAGGCAGTGTCTGATTCTCAGGGTGAGCCGGGGTCTTCATTTACCTCTGCCCTGCATCTGTCAGGGTTGTTCCCTAAGGTTACTGCAGGGCGCTGGCACACCTGCTTTCACACCCCTGTGTATTAAGTATTGTTCAACATCATATTTTGCCCCTGTTGTTTCTGTCATAAATCCTCACTTATATGATTGACACAATCTATCTAAATCCTTTTAAGAGAATAGTTTGTGTATCTCTTTGCTTTTCTTCATCTTCTGTTTTTTCATCCATGCCATGTTAGGCACCAAATGCAGAGCCTTGCACACACTGAGTGAGTGTTCTTCCTCTCAGCTGAATCTGTGACCCCTGCCCTTAATTTTCTTGTCTGTCTTTAAATTGCCTCTTTGAATTAGCATACACCCAGATTTAATGCTATGTAATCAAATGGCCTCTCTGGTAGGTACGTAGTTCCTCACGCTAATCACGTTAACCTTACATTCAGCCTGATTTCTATCCTTGTAGCTACTATTCTCTCCAACTTTCCCTATGTGTCATACTTTTGCTCTGATGGGATGCTTCTGCATATTCATTTCTGTGTTTCAAAGCATTCATTGTTCCTTTACTGTTTTGGTAACTGTAACTGGAGGCTTTTTTTTTTTTCTGTCCTGCCTCATCCCACAGTCATTGCCAAACAATCACTTGGAGACTTACATTAATTATAAATGTTTAGCCAATGGCTCAGGCTTATTACTAACTAGCTCGTACACTTAAATTACCCATATTTCTTACCTATGCTTTGCCCTGTGGTTCGTGGTTTGTTACTTCATTTTCTATACATCTTGCTTCCTCGGCGGCTGGCTGGCATCTCCTCCACTCTGCCCTTTTTCATCTCCAGCTTGATTGTACTGCCTAACCTTATTCTGCCTGGCTATTGGCCAAAACAGCTTTATTTATCAACCAATGAGAGCAATACACATTTACAGCATATAGAAAGATCATCCCACAACAGGGGACTGTAAGTTGTGTTTCCATTTTTTCAGTAGCAGCTTTTAATAATTTTTTGAGGGGTAAGTTTTTTGTTTTGGTTGTTGTTGTTGTTTTTGTGTTGAGGCAGTGTCTCATCTGTAGCTCTGGTCAACCTAGAACTTTCTCTGTAGCCCAGACTGGCTTTGGACTTGTATCTTTCTGACTCTGCCTCCCAACAACTGTGAATAAAGGCATGTACTACCATACCTGGCTAGCTGTTCAAGTTTTTAAATGTATATATTATCCTTTAATTCTTTTTTTTATTTTTAAAAAAGTTTTTTTAATTATACATGCCAATCCCAGTTCCCCCTCCCTCCCCTTCTCTTCTCCTCCCCCACCTTCCCCCATCCCATCCCCCATCCACTCCTCAGAGAGGGTAAAGCCTCCCTTGGGGAGTCAACAAAGCCTGGCATACTAAGTTGAGGCAGGACCAAGCCTCCCCGCTGTGTCAAGACTGAGCAAGGTATCCCACCCTAGGGAATGTGTTCCAAAAAGCCATTTCATGCACCAGGGATAAGTCCTGGTCCCACTGCCAGGGGCTTCCCAAACAGATCTAGCCATATAACTGTCACCCACATTCAGAGGGCCTAGTTGAGTCCCACACATGTTCCCCAGCTGACAGGCCAGAGTCCATGAGCTCCCACCAGCTTGGGTCAGCTGTCTGTGTGATTTTCCACATCATGGTCTTGACCTCACTTGCTCCTGTGATCCCTCCTCCCTCTCTTCAGCTGAAGTCTAGTGCTTCTCTTGAATGACACCTGGTCTGTGGCTCAGCAGCTCTCAGAAGAGTGACACCCTCTTCTTATCCAGTGTGTCTTCCTTGGATTCTGATACTTTTCAAAAAACCTCATGGTAAAAATGAAATGTTTTTGCCTCTTAATCAAATTTGTAGTTATATTCTCTTTAAATATCCATTGCAGTTATTGCTCCCTGTAGAACAGTCTTAACTTTTAATATGCTGTTACTTTTTATGTTATTTAGTTTGCTTGTTTGTTAGCTTTTAAGATAGGGTCCCATGTAGTCCATGCTGGCTCAAACTCCCTGTGTAGCCAAGGACGACTTTGAACTTTGGAACCCCTGCCTCCACCTCCTGAGTGCTGGGATTATAGACGTGGCTTATGTGTTGATAGAGATTTAGACCAGGGCTTTGTGCTAGCTCTCTACCAAATGAACTACACACTATATCCTGAGCCTTTCTGTACCTTTAAATGTCTTCCCTTTGATCCCACTCTTGAATGATAGTTTGGCTGGTCTGAAAATCACAGTGACAATTATTTTCCTTCAGCTGTGTGTTTAGCTGCCATTTGTGTGTAAATGACCTTTTCTGGAATGGTAAACTTACTCTTTATCTTTGAGATCTGCAAGATCCAGAATGATGGAGGAGACAAACCTCTGGGTGTATCTGGGAATGGCTTTCCAGATGAGGTTAACTGAGACGGAGGATCCTCCTGGGTCAGAGGTTCCTGGCTGATGAAAAGGAAGACAGCCAGCTGAGCACCAGCACTCTCCTCCCTCTGCTTCCTGACAGCAGACACCATGTGACCAGCTGCCTCACACTGCTGTCGCTTCGCCCTCAAACTGGGAGGGAGCCAATATAAACCCTCCCCCCTTGAGTGGCCGTCCTCAGGGACTGTGTAGAGAAAGTAACTACAACAATCATTCAGGGTTTGGTTCTGCGCTTACAGAGTTTTACATTTTAAATGAAATCATTGTACTTTCCCATTGTTTTTTTTTTTTTTGGTTTTTTTTTTTTTTTTTTTTTGTTTTTTCAAGACAGGGTTTCTCTGTGTAGCTTTGCGCCTTTCCTGGAACTCGCTTGGTAGCCCAGGCTGGCCTCGAACTCACAGAGATCTGCCTGCCTCTGCCTCCCGAGTGCTGGGATTAAAGGCGTGCGCCCCCACCGCCCGGCTGTACTTTCCCATTGTATCTTACTGATTTTTTTTTAAAGAAAGGAATAGCATTTTATAAGGAGTTGTTTTTTTTTTTTTTTTTTTTGGTTTTTCGAGACAGGGTTTCTCTGTGTAGCTTTGTGCCTTTCCTGGAACTCACTTGGTAGCCCAGGCTGGCCTCGAACTCATAGAGATCCACCTGCCTCTGCCTCTTGAGTGCTGGGATTAAAGGCATGAGCCACCACCACCCGGCTATAAGGAGTATTTTTAAGTTTGAGAGGTTTAGGAGGATCTAGACACATCATTCCTCACTGTTAAGCACTTATTCATAAAATGCTTTGTTCGGTGCCTGTGGCTTAGCTCTCTGATTTACTTAATGGTCTCATTTATGATTTGGGATCCCTTTCTAGATGAGAGAATGTCCTACAGGGTCTGGAAAACCTGAGCCCTGTGTAATCTATCCATGCAACCCAGGGTGGACAGACTCTGCATTCAAAATTGTTGTGTATTTGTTTTGCTCTATGCTCCAACAATTCTGTTTTCTTCAATCTTATCTTGAACATACATTGTAGAACTGGGCAGCAGATTCTGCTCACTTGCAGTACTCTAGTTTTTTGTCAACTTGACATAATCCAGGGACATCTGGGAAGAGGGAACCTTGGCTGAAAAAAAAAAATGCCTCCATCAGATTGGCCTGTGCCAAGATTATGGGACATTTTATGGATTAACAATTGGTGTGGGAGAGCCAACCCTCTGTAGGCAGTGCTGCCCCTGGGCAGGTGGTCCTGGGCTGTATAAGAAAGCAGGCTAAACAAGCCATGAAAAGCAAGCCACTGAACGGCATTCCTCCATTGCCTCTGCTTCAGTTTCTGCCTCCAGGTTCCCTCCCTGCTGGAATGCCTGTATTGGCTTCCTTCAGTGATGAACTGTGGTAGGAATGTAGAAACTGGGTGTTGTGTAACAGTTCCCTCTGAGATTGAAACATTCTATCCTGCCGGGAAGCTCCTTAAGCAGGAAACTAAACAACTCAAAATAGCCTTAGGAAGTCCACGAAACTGAGCAGATTCACTAGGCCCCTCCCTGCCAGAGTAAGCAATAAAAGCTGAGAGTCCCTCTGAGACTAGCTGAACAGAGCTGCCAGGAATACTGTACCTGTGTGACAATCTAAGCTACAAAGAAGACTTGCAGACAAGCTGAGCTTCAAAGAAGACTCTGAAGCCAGCCAGACCTGCTGCCCAGAAGAAGCAGAAACCAGCTGAGCTGCCTGGAAGAGGTTTAAACCACCTGAGTCACTTGGAAAGGACCCCCTCCAAACTGTCGAACTGCCTGCAGGCTGTGCAGTGTGTTCCCAGTTCCCAGTTTCATGAGCTGTCACCCATGGTGGGATGAATCTTGGTGACACAGCTGTCTTTGAGTCATTTCTGCTCCTATAAGTGACCCCTCACCTATATTCCTGTAAGTAACTTCAATAAAACTCTGATTCACCAAGTTGAACTTGGGTGGTATCCATACTTTGGTATGTCATGGGCTCCCTATCTGGGGTGAATAGACGTGTATGTGTGGCATCTCCCCAGGAAAAGTATTGTCACACATCACCAAGCAAACTTCTCCCGAAGTTGGTTTAGGTCACAGCAGTAGGAAAACAAGCTAGGACACTTGTAAAGACTGTTCAGTTGGTGCATAACTACAAAGCAGTGGACTCTTAGGACACAGAGACCTAGGCAATATCATGAGCCTCTGTTGTTTGGGCTGTAATGAGCAAGTGTGAAAGCATCCCACAGCCCTTCAAAGACAGTTCTGTCTTCTACTTGTCTTGTATCTAATTCTGTCCCTAGTATGATGATAGACGCATACTTAGATTTTCAATGCATCCTTGCTGCACAAGTAGCCTTTCCAGACTCCTGGGTGGTGAATTTAAGAGTTGTCCTGGTCCTTCAGCCTGACATGAGATAGGGACTGCCCAGCAGGGTCCTAAGTGATGCCCTATGAGCAGGCACAGGACTCTAGAATGTGCTACTTTTTGCCAGTTAGATTAGCAAGTGTCACAATCTCCATGTCCAGGAAATGCTCAGTCCTCGCTGTCAGTGTCCCCTGTCTCTGGTCCTCTAAGTCCCTGGACCTGACAGTTGGGGAGACTGCACAGCAGTGGTGGAGTACTGTCTTTGTCTGCCTCCTGCCTCGTCTTTCTGGTTATTTCTGTACTTCAGTGTCTCGTCTGCCTCCTGAGACTTTGGTGCTGGGCATATATTTTATTTATCTGAATTTGAAAGGCTTCCATCCTTTGTAAGGACAGATAAGTTAGAGTGCTCTTTTGTTCCCCCTCTGGGGCTGTTCTTTGTTTTATCAGTAATGCACGGGCTGGAGAACAACTTTAATAGAATCTGTTCTGAGTGGCTGACTAGAATTCTCCTTAGGGGGATTGTCCTGAGTCGGGAGAGAGGTCTCCATCCTAGCACCTTGAACCTTTACATGCAGAGGAAGGCTGACCCAAGGTTCCCCACAGATGTATGCAGCTGCATCCTGCCAATGATGACTATGCATGCAACTCAACACAAAATTGTAAACTTGCTTTAAATATCACTAGGGCCTTAGCCTGATGTTTTGGTAACTATAGTGCCAAGTTCTAGAACGTGAACTTTGTAGATGACAATGTTATAAGAAGGAGACAGAGGGAGATTTGACTACAGAGGACGATGTGAAATAAGTGTGGAAGCAAAGGCTGGAGGGATGCTCTCTGAAGATAGACAAAGGGGTCACAAGCCAAGGGTCACTGCCAGCCACCATAGGGAAAAGATACCTTCTGCTATCGGAGCCTGCAGGTCGACTGGCTCTGGTAGCACCTTGGTTCAGCCCAACAAAACTGCAGGTGTGATTTCCAGAAATAGAAAAGAACAAGTTACCTTGTTTTAAGTCTCTGGGTCTCTGTGACAACTTGTTACAGCAGCAACTGGAAACAATGCACATGACCTCCTAATATAAAATGACACGGGCTCAGGAAGTTGTGTAGTTCAGAATCCTAAGGTGCAGCTGGTACCCTCCCACAGACTGGGGGCTGGGATTTCATTAAAAGGAGAAAGCAAGCTGAGCTTCAGCATCCACCACTCTCTGTTTCCTGACTGCTGATGGACACCATACGACCAGCCTGCCAGATCAGCCACCATGCCTTCACCACAGGATTGACTGTACCCTCAAACTGGGAGCTTCTGTCAGGCATTTTGGTCACAGCTACAAGACAAGTAGCTGCTAGAGTCCCCAAATCCAGAAATTATGTTCCCAGGGAAAACAGCCCAGAACCGCCCCGTGAGCTCTTTAAAGCAGCCTGCAGCTCCCAAGCTGGATTTTAGTCTCTGATTGATGAGGGGTACTTGAATTTTTTTTACCTTTGTCTCCACTTTAATCAATTAATAATTTACAAAAAGGTGAGGCAATATGTCATAGCCAGTGTTCTATTGCTGTGAAGAGACACCATGACCACATCAACTCTTATAAAGGAAAACATTTCATTGGAGTGGCTTACAGTTTTAGAGGTTCAGTCCATTATCATCATGGTAGGACATGGTGGCATGCAGGCAGACATGGTGCTGAAGAAGGGGCTGAGAGATCTACATCTTGATCTGCAGGCAACAGGAAGTGAGCTGTATCCACTGGGCACAGTTTGAGCATATATGAGACCTCAAAGCTCACCTCCACAGTGACACACTTTCTCCAAAAAGGCCACACCTACTCCAATAAGCCACATCTCCTAATAGTGCCATTCCCTATGAGGGGCATTTCTTTCAAACCACCACACAATATAAACGATCATTTGTTTATTGTTGTGATTCTCATCTGGAAGTACTCTGTGGATTCGTCCATATTTTAGGGAACATCAGTTCTCTCTAATCATTTGTCCGTAACTGAAGCTGATTTCTGAATTTGGTATCTATTGCAGCCCACTTGTTCTGTTCTGTGGGGAACTTTTTTTTTTAATATCATTAGAAAACTCTGTACTCACTCTTCCAGAAGAATTGTTACCAAGTTTCAGGTGTATATTCACATGGTTGCTTTTGCTTCAAAACACTAAATAGCAATTATTTAACCATTCCTTCAAGGGCTTACCCTGGAGATGAGTCTATAGAGAAGGGTTTTATCAAGTTAGTGTCGAGAAAGTAGAGACATTTCCGGCAAGTCCTCAGTAATTCCCCTTGCTTTTTCCAAACTGTGACTACTAAAGTGTCCCCGTGTGTTAGCAGTGGGTGAAAATGCTGAGTTGAAGGTTAGGATTTCCCAAACACGCATACATTGATGTCTGTCTTGAACTCAGCATGTGAAAACCACCAGTAGCAAATCTAGGATATGCTCAACTGGAGGCGGGAGAGGAAGGAGGGGCAGGAGTTGAGAATCTCTCCGTCCGGAAGGAGATTTTCCAGTTACAAACATGCCCAACTCTATGGCCTCCACTTTCTACTTGGCACTAGGTCTACAAACTAGCCCTAAACATCTCCACACTCCAAGCTCCCTCCCTAGCAGTTACCCAGGCACACGTACCTGGTAACATTCAGTCCAGCATAGAATGGCTCCCTGCTCCGGCCT
This sequence comes from Peromyscus eremicus, assembly GCF_949786415.1. NCBI lineage: Eukaryota > Metazoa > Chordata > Mammalia > Rodentia > Cricetidae > Peromyscus > Peromyscus eremicus. The sequence goes on along the minus strand of NC_081420.1, from coordinate 79,572,464 downwards.
GTGTCTGTCCCTGATCCTGCTGGCTGTCTTTGCTCCTGTTGGTCTAAGCCCTGGCCCTTCCTGGGCTCCCTCCTTGACATTATTCCTCCCCCCATTTGCTAAAATCCCAACTGAGGACATCTTACTGGCTCAAGTCATATCCTCTTCTCCCCAAGGTCTTGTATTTACCCTCAAAAAGTTTGGTGATCTTACATTTGCAGTTGCCTTTTTTTTATGATTTTAGGGAGACTGTAACATCATGGAAGGCACTGCCTGGGTCTTGGAGATCTTTGAATTATCAATTCAAGCAGTGTTGCAATGTGAGGGATGTTTTGGGGCAAGTATATGCTAGGGTGTGGAGGTGAGTTTGCTACAGATGAAGGTAAAGGTGGGAAGCCTCAAATGGGTGATTTCTTGACAAGAGCTGAGGATTCTGGTGAAGCAACAGGGGGGAAAACTTAACCCTCAGGAATAGTCAGATGGCTCAGTTGATAAAATGTGACATACAAGATGAGGACCTGAATTTGATCCCCAGAACCCAGATAAAAAAAAAAGCCAGGTGGTGGTGCACACTTATAATTCCAATGCCGGGGCTTGCTAGCAAGCCAGCCTCATCTAATCAGCAAGTTTCAGGCCAATCAGAGACCCTGTCTCAAAACACAAGATGGGCAGCACCTGAGGAATACCGAGGCTACCCTTTGACTTCTGTGTACATTTGCATACCATGTGCACAAGCACCCACACAAGCCGGATCTCACTGTGTCTAACAATCACAGCCAAACTACTCCTGAATCCTCAGTACATTTGTGTCCCAATCAGAGCCCCAGGTGGTGTTTTTCATATACTGATCTTCCTAATCATGTCCCCCTGCTCCTTTGAAATATAATTTGCCAGTCCAGCCCAGGACTTCAAAGGCCAGTCAGTGTTGGTGAATGCCCACAGCAGAGGGAAGGCTGTGGGCACTGGCCCTTCCCCCACCCTGCTGAATCTGTCCTGAGCTCCTTCCCCACTTTACAATAATATTTGGGGTAAAGTGGTCGTTTCCTCTGGGTAGTTGCAGGCAGGGAGGATGTAAGCTCAGTGTGGGGAAAGGGCAGGAGATCCATTGGTTTCCTTAACGCCCGTCTTGGCCAGAGCCCAGAGGTAATTTGTGTGATACATTGCTCCATAGTGTTACAAAACACCATGCTAGCCTGCGTTGCTGGTTTATGAAATTGTAAGCATGCATGGATTGGATTCTCTCTTGTGTTATGAAACTATTTGCTGGTTTGAATTTTCATTGTCTTTTGGGGTCTCTGAGGATTGAGAGAGCCTGGCAGAACTTTTCCCCATAGTCCCACCCTGCCAGACTCACGCTGATAGTCTAGTGGCTGCTAGCCCAAAGGCAGAGAGCCTTTGAACACGCCCTTGCTTGCTGCTGCCAGGCTTCCCAGGCTTGCCTTCTCCAGTTTGATTGCGGTGGGAGCTTCAGAACACCTTTGTGTGAGCATTTCCATTCACCTTGCTTTACATCCAGATAACAGCTAGTGCTTCCAGGCGAAAGTACTCTGAACTTGCACGTCATGAAATCCTCAACAAAAGCACATTAAACCCGGACTCTAGGGTCTAGAGTAAGCCACTTGAAACAGATTTACACAGTAAAAAAAAAAAAAAAATTAATTGAAGGGATTTTCTTTTTTCCAAAAATATATACAGTCAACTGGCCTGGAGTTCTAACTATACCCAGTGCAACTGATCCAAGGTTATCCTCGCTACAAAGTGACGGGCTACTGATTTGTTTAGCCTTTGTGATCAATTCCATTTTTTTTGCAGGTATGATACAAACTTCTGGGGACTTGACTACCATCAGCAAGCAAGGATCATGTAGAATTTGTTTGAATCTAATTTCTAAGTGCTGTGTGAGATGGTGTTGAAGCAGGCCTCCATACTCTATGGATGTGGAGAAAGCTGCCAGCTTTTGCCTAAACTGAGATTGCTAAATGATATAATTATAGTTATCGTTTTTGCCCCTTTCAGAATCCCTCCTCCAGCCTTAGAGTCCATTAAAGATGAAACAAAAGCAAAAGCATTTCCTAAAATCATCTTCTATTACTCAGGTATCTCCTCTGAAACCGTAATCAATTCCTCTCCTGAAGTCTTTTTTGTAATTAGGTGTGGAGTATCTGCTTCTTATGCATTCACTCAGACAACAGACATCTCCTCTGCAAACTCTCATTTCTCCCTTCCAATTTGGGCTTTGCAAGCAAGCCTGCTATTTATTCCTGGGACTGATCGATGTCTCTCAATTTAATCCTCAAATAATTATATTCAAACACCCAAAGAGCACAAATGTAGCAGCCTAACTATTTAACTCAAATTCTAAATCACTAGCTATTCATGATTATGGTTGTAATGAGTTTTTAGAGCATATATTATCATTATTTAACACAGCAGAAAAGGGGTCAGCGTTTTCTTTCCCTCACTAAATCAAATATGACTGAGGTTAGCATCCTGCCCGACCCTTTGGCTGACCTGTGGGTGTTGAGCAGGTACCTGGGCCTCCCTCCTTCCTCATTAATGTCAGCTAACAGAGAGTGTGAAGAGCAAGATGGAACCCAGTGTCCTGGGTTCCTTTCCACTTGTTCACGTGATGCCCAGACACTTGCACAGGTTTAACTGAGAAAATAAACAGAGCTGGTGGTTTGGAGGTTAGTTTTCTCAGTTTTGGGGGTTTTTTGGCTGCGTATGTGTGCGTGCGTGCGTGCGTGCGTACGTGCGTACGTGCGCGTGCGCGTGCGTACGTGCGTACGTGCGTACGTGCGCGTGCGCGTGTGTGTCTTTTCTCAGTTACCTCATACTTAATTTTTTGAAACAAGGGATCTCATTTGAACCTGGAACCTGGAGCTCACTGAATCATCCATCGAGACGAGCTAGCCAGTGAGCCCTAGGGACCTGCCTGTTTCCAGTTCCACAGTCCTTCGGTTATAAGTGCACACCACCACCCTGTTTTGTTTTGTTTTGTTTTTTGTCATGGTTTTCAGAGCCTGACCATTTGTGCAGCACAAAGTTTACCAACTGAGGCCATTCCCAAACCCCAGAGTTGTTTTCTGATAAAGAAGCTGTAAGTACAGGGATACTCTTCATGGCTACACATGCACACGTACACACAGACATAAACACACAAATACACAAGCATGCACACAGACATAGAAACACATACACATGCTCGTGCATTCACATGCACCACACACACACACACACACACAGGTTTGAACAGGATCATTGGCTATGTGCTCCTTTCAGAAGAGAACACCATCTGTCCCCAGACACTGCATCCTCATGCTACCCTGCTGCACGCAGTCACGACTAACCATAGGCACAACATGGAGTGGAGGCCCTACAAACACCCAGGCACTGTCCCATATCAGTTGAGGCACCCAACACAGAAGCCCTAACTCCCCGAGGATGCCAGCCTTGCCACCCTCCTGCTTATGACCCAAGCCTGGTGGTCCCCCATCTGCCCTTCTTTCCCAAGCCTAGCAACCCACACCCCACACCTCCATACTCCTGTCCCAAGTTTATCAGCCTATCCCACCTCCACACTTCTGTCCCAAGCATGACTGACACAAAGTTCAGGGTGTAGCAAGAGAATATATATATATATATATATATATGAACAATGGAGAAAAACACTCAACATCAGCGTGCTCTTAGGTCGTCACATACACATGCGCCCACACATATGTAAATAGATATGTACACATGCATGCACATATAAAAAAGAAGGAGAGAGACAGAGACAGAGAAAGAGAGAGAGAGTTGAGACTGAGAGCTGAGAGAGGAGTCTGGCCTGCTTAAGCTCCCTCTTGGGTATTCCCAGCTGGCCATCTGCCCCACTTCCTGCTTCAGGGATGTCTCTTCCCTCCTTCCCAGTGGAGCTAGTACAAGCTAAGCAGGCTCCCTGCTGAGCCTCCTCTCCCCCTGCTGCTCTGTGGGTGGTAACCACACTTGTGACCCCAGGAGGCAGCCCTCTGTTGGTGGCCCTCTTTCCCTTAGTGTCTCCCCACAGTAGAGGAAGGCTGCTTGGTAAAGCTGCATTTGTAGTGGCACTAGGCATGGCAGGTGGTGGTGTGAGTGTCCCCTCACATCACATTGTATTCCAGTGAGACAGGAAACCCTGTCCTTCCACTGGCTCAGTTTCTTGCTTTTACTTATTTTCATCTTTATTTATGTCTTTACTTGTTTATTTATTTTGATGTACTGGAGATTGTCTGCAGTCAGTCATGCTAGCTAGGTCCATGCTCTGCACTGAGCAACATTATCTTTTCTCCCTCTCTCACCCTCTTCTACATGTGCATGCATGTGCACGTGTCTATTCACATGTGTGTAGGAGCACATGTATGTGAGGACCTAAGGGCATGCCGATGCTGTGGCAGGCTCTCTTGTTACGCACTGAGCTTTCTGTTCAGGTTAGTCTGACTAGCCAGCCTGGTGAAGGGACCACCTGTCCCCCCATCTGCCAAGCACAGGAATCACAAGAGGACCACCCTGTCCACAGCTTTTATGTGAATTCTGGGGATCCAAAGTCTGGACGTCATGTTTCTACAACAAGTGCTTTATCAGCAGAGCTGTCTCTCCAAACCCTCTTTTTTTCTTTTTCTTTTTTTTTTTTTTTCACTTTTTATTTTGAGAAAGAGTCTTACTAAGTTGCCTAGGCAGGGTTTGAACTTGCAATTCTTCTGCCTTAGCTTCCTGAGCAACTCTGTCACCAGGCCTGGCTCACTTTTAGTTAACTTTTAAGATCACTTATTTTGGAGGATCCCAAGGCTGAGTGTGTAGCTAGAGTTTTCCTGCCTGGCCCACAGTCAGGACAAATCTTTTTCACCTGCCAGTCCCACAGCCTCTCAGACCCGACCAAGTAAACACAGAGACTTATGTTGCTTTCAAACTGTATGGCCGTGGCAGGCTTCTTGCTAACTGTTCTTATAGCTTAAATTAATCCATTTCCTTTAATCTATACCTTGCCACATGGCTCGTGGCTTACCGGCATCTTCACAAGCTGTTTCTCATCGTGACGGCTAGCAGTGTCTCTCTGACTCAGCCTTCCACTTCCCAGCTTTATTCTCCTCCTTGCCCCGCCTATACTTCCTGCCTAGCCAACGGCCAATCAGTGTTTTATTGATTAATTAGCAACACATTTGCCATACATCCCACAGCATGAGTGTGTTGTAGAATATTATTTTAAGGTGTGTTGCTTTTGTTTATGTTGCATTTGTTTAACGCTGCGAAGCTGTGTTACTGTGCCTGTCTAAAATACCTGATGGTCTAATGAAGATCTGAACGGCCACCACTTTAATCCCAGCACTCGGGAGGCAGAGGCAGGCAGATCTCTATGAGTTCGAGGCCAGCCTGGGCTACAGAGTGAGTTCCAGGAAAGGTGCAAAGCTACACAGAGAAACTCTGTCTCGAAAAACCAAAAATAAATTAAAAAAAAAAAAGATCTGAACGGCCAATAGCAAGGCAGGAGAAAGGATAGTGGGGCTGGCAGGCAGAGAGTATATAAAGAAGAAGAAAAGAGATAGAGATGGAGGAGTGAAAAAAAGAGAAATAGCCAGAGAAGGAGGAGGACATCAGGGGCCAGCCACCCAGCTACACAGCCAGCCACGGAGTAAGAGTGAAAGTAAGATTACAGAAGTAAGAGAACGGGAAAAGCCCAGAGGCAAAGGTAATTTAAGAAAAGCAGGCAAGAAACAAGCCAAGCTAAGGCTGGGCATTCATAATTAAGATAAGCCTCCATGTGTGATGTATCTGGGAGCTGGGTGGTGCCCCCCAAAAGAGTAAAAACAACAGCCTACAACAGGAGCATCATTCATCGCCCACCAGCAGCTTTGCTGCTGATAATCCCTCTGGTTTGTGACAATCACAGCTGCTTAGGTCACTTTTCATGGGCTTAAAGAATAGCAGTGACTGTCTGTTTGGGCCTGAAGATACATCCTGTGTTGACATGATGGAGCCCTCAAACTCATCCAAAGACATGGCCATTTTATGAACGTACCTTCTATAAAAAGCTGTAGAGACAGATCACACCAGCCCAGGCTATTGACAGTGTCCAGCCTGATCACCTTTCCCCCACACCATTCTGCTCCTCTCATATATATCACCAATCCCTGTCCTCAGGAAGGACCCCAGTCTCCAGTCCCAACACTAGCCCACTGTGATGGTTAACCTCAGCTATCAACTTAACTGGATCTGAGATCACCCGAGAGAAACCTGTCTGGGCAGATCTGTGAGCGTATTTTCTGGACATGTCAACCAGGCTGAGAAAGGCTGTCCTGCAGAGTGGGTCAGAGGCCTCCATACAGAGGTCAGAGGTCAGAGTGAGAAGCCACTGCTGTCCCAGCTTGCCCATGCCCCGTGCTAGTGAGAGCATATGTTCATTGCTGCCATCCTTCCCTGGCATCAGAACCATCTTCTTCAACCTCCCGACAGGGACTGACGACCAGCATCTCCCCAGTTCTTCAGGGACAGAGTGGGACTGTTGAGACATTCAACCTAGTGAAATAAGCAACTACCAGGTCCTCAGCCTCGCCAGTGTGCAGATCGCAGTCGGCCATATTGTGCAAGTCAATCTAATGAATCCCCTTCATAATAATGCTCATTCCATCAGTTCTGTACCTCTAGAGAACCCTGCCTAATATAGCCAGGTGGCAAACACGCTCTTTGCTCAGGCTCACTGCTTTACTTGTTGGCATAGAGTACAGCCAAGGAAGGGGCTGAGTTTGTAACATTAAGCCCAGCATTTACTGTGAGGCAAACGGAGATCTGGGGCTGAGGAAGGAACCCGAGCATGTTGCAAGACCCTGGGTTTCATCTGCCACACTTAAAAACAAGAGAGGAGGAGGAACAGGAGGAGGAGGAAACTACTCCCTTTAAGGACACCAAGAAGGTGCCCTAAGCAAGGAGCCCAGCCAGCAGACTGCCTGCCCCTAAGTCCGAAGTCGTCTTCAGCCATGCCAGAAAGGCTTGGAGCATGCTCCAGCTGTTTGCATAGTCACTCCAAACAGTGATCCCCCTCCCCCCACACTGTAAGAGATGCCAAATTCCATGTTAAACAGTACAGTGACGCCTTCTCCTTCCTGCCAACTCCAGACAAGCTGAAACTGCAAAGGACAGAGAGACTCAGTGACTGCCAAGACTAAATGTATCTGTCCCCAAAAGCTCTAGCAAAAGTTAGGAAGAGACAGCAGGCCAAGCTCACCCAGAGTAAAAAGAATGGCCATTCCAAGGGCAGATGTCATGGTTTTTGTGTTATGAATGAAGCAAATTACTAGAGACTATAGGTTCAAAGAAATAAGTTTTGAATTTAAAATGAAAGCATAAGAAGCAAGGCTAAAGATTTTAACAAAAAATGGCATTTTTATCAGAGCCACAAGTCCTGCATTTCATCAGACTGCTCCTAAGAAGATCATAAAATCCTCCAGTATGAGAACTGTAGAAATCGGATGACCCATTGTTTTTGGCTTGTTTTCAAGAAAGCGGGGAAGCTACTCTCCCAGCCGTGGTGGCAATGCTTGTCATCCTGACTCTGCTTGAACCTGGGTGATCTTTAATTTTGTTCTAGCAAACCCAGAGTCCTCTGCACAGGAGTGCATTATTCTTTGTCTCTCCAGGGTGTGACATCAGCTCCCAGGAACAGGAGTTGAGGAGGGGGTTGACAAGGGGGAGCAGAAATGAGTAGAGGCAGAGAAAAGTCAAGTACACCTCCAACTGTGGTGAGCTGATGTTTTCTGTGACGTCATTCATAGCAGCCTGCCCCAGTGTTGGTATTAGAGATAAGGGAATTCCCCCCATTGCTGATTGCTGCACGTTTCAGTGGGCTCCTCCCCCACTCCGACCCTTTTCCCCTCTCTCTAGCACTTTAGGCCACCTTGCCCCGGGAACCTGATGTGCCCATGTACTGTATTAGTCCACCAAGAAGGTCACGTGAATACAGCAACCTCAGCCCAGGGGGATGGCTCACTGATAGAACGCTTGTCCTGTATGCAGGAGGCCCTGGGGTCAATCTCCAGTACTATAAAAAGAAAATAAAATCAGCAACATTGGAAATGAAACCACCTGGTAGAGTCCTCACATTCGCCTCAGAGCCCTGACAACCACTCAGTCTGGCTCCTCTGCCTGTGGCCCGGGGAAAGTCAGTCACAGAGCAAGGTCGAGGGCAACCACAGGAGACAGTTGTTTTGAAAGAAGCTTCAAAGCTAAGGCTCCACCTCAGTCAGGAAGGTGCTTCCTTGCAAACTGAGAATCTGAGTTCAATCCCCAGAACCCATGTAAAAGGTCAGGTGTCAGGACAGGGATCTGTAAATCCAGGTCTGGGAGGCAGGGTTTCCTGAGGTGGGCTGCTCAGCCAGCCCAGCCTGCTCAGCAGCTTTAGGACAGTGCCTTAGTTTGGGTTGCTCTGATGAAACACCATGCTCAAAAGCACATTGAGGAGGAAAGGGTTTATTCAGCTTACTTCCATATCCATAGTCCATCACTGAAGGAAATCAGGACAGGAACTCAAACAAGGCAGGAACCTGGAGGCAGGAGCTGAGGCAGAGGTCATGGAGGAGTGCTACTTACGGGCTTGTTCCTCATGGCTTGCTCAACCTGCTTTCTTACAGAACCCAGGACCACAAGACCAGGGGTAGTACCGCCCACAATAGGCTGGGCCCTCCACCATCAATCACTAATTAAGAAAATGCCCTACAAGCTTGCCTACAGCCCGATCTTATAGAGGCAAAAACATTTTCTTAAATGAGGTTCCCTCCTCTCTGATGAGTCTAGCTTGTGGCAAGTTGACATCAAACTAGCCAGCACAGACAGTGAGAGACACTGTCACAAAGAAAAACAAAGGAGAAAAAAACCTGAAAAATGATATTCAAGGTTGACCTCTAACCCTATGTGCAAGCACACACAGACACACAGGTGCACACATATATACACATGCACACATGCACCCAGGCAGACTGAACACACACACACACACACACACACACACACACACACACACACACACGTAGGGGAGAGGATCCAATCCCTTGCAAGATTAGATGAAAGCTGAGATTGAGCAAAAAGAAAAGACTTCTTAGGAACATATGGATGAAGGAAAACAACGTTAAAACAAAACAAAAAGCCCCTGCTCATGATGCTGCCGTGGAAGGAGGACACAGAAAAAGAATGTGGAGGTCAGAGACACTGCTTGAGTAGAAAAAAAAAAGGCTACAGACTCCAAGTCTTCCCAGGTTAGAAGTCAGAGTGCCTCCCAGCCCCTCATCCCACCTGCGGGCTGTCTCTTGTTCAATGCTTACTTAATTGAAACTTGAAGGCGGCATGCACCACAAAACTACGAGAAAGTCCATGTGTGAGCAAGCCCACACCACTCCTGCCAAGAGCATGCCTGGTAGCACTTGAGAAATGGATACTTCCCTTCTGGGAAGGTGACCATACCCTGGCAGTTTGCTTCTAGGTTTCCAAATGAGGAGCGGAAATTTATTCAAAATGGCACTGTCACCGTAGCCTCCCTGTCTTCAGGCTCCTTCCATTACTCTCCCTCCTCAGGACTCAGATTTCTGAGGAATAATGAGCAAATGGAATTAGGTAGCTTGTAACCCAATTTCTCATTTCTCAATGAGATCAAGAAAGGAAATGTGAAGTCAGGATGTGCGTGACAAGAAGACCGGGCAGCTCAGAGGAGCCCCAGAGTAGACGTGGTTTGCACTGATGTCCACTGGAGAGGTGACATCTCTCCAGCGGGGGAGTCTAGGACAGGTGCAGGAAGGGCTGAGCCTAACCAGTGTTCTTGGACCACAGTGGAGGTCGAGAGCAGTTGGGACCAACCTGCCCAGCACAAGTGTGTATGAGTGGATTGTTTGCTCACCCGGTCAGAGGCTGTCCATCTGCCCAGCTTTGTGGGGTTCCTCTGGGGAGAAACACATAGACTGCTTTGGTTTGGTATTTGCTCTTGGGAGAGGAGCTAGTGAGCACTGCCTGGGGTTTCTGGGGACATGGACTAGAAAATTCTAGTAGACTCCACATGAAGAATCTATCCAGTCAGTTAATTATTGACAGAGTAGCTCTGTAGTGGAGTGCTTGCCTAGCATGTGCAAGGCCCTAGGTCCCAGCTCCACAAAAGCCAAGAGAGGCAGTAAGGGACTAAGATCCCAGGACTCCAGAGTGAAAGCTGGGTGGGGGTAGGTAAGGGCAATCAAGGTCATCTTTGGCTCTATGGTGAGTTGTAGGCCAAGCTGGGATACATGAGACCCTCTTAAAACTAATGCCTCATTATTGACAACAGTTATCTATTATCTGGGCTTTTCCCTGCAAATAAGAAAATTAATTAGACCAGTGTGTCATCCAGAAAAGGAGGCAAAGAAAGTTTACTCCTAGAATACAAGCCGCTTATGGAACTCAAGGTCAGGGGTGTCTTGAACTTCAACATGGACTGGGGATTTGCAGAACTTTCTATTTGCTCTTTCGGCTTGGCTATATAAATGCCTCTCTCCCCATTCTGGCCACCTACCTCCACCTGGCTTCCCTCTCCCAATTCTCAAGCCTCCAGGTCGCAGTACACACAAGCAGATTCTGATTGACGGGCCTTCGTGCCCAATAGCACAGGACAAGCAGAAGCAATGAGCTCATTCTAGGAAGACTCCGGGGTCCACCTCTGCCCTGCACCGCTCTACCGGGGAACACTACCCTGCACAATGAGACCCAGCTGGCAGGCCTCAGGACAGAGGTTGGGGGGGGAGGGCTTGTTTGATACTCTGTTTATATCACCCAGGACTGTGGGCATTTAACAGCTTCCAGGCCAAACCAAACATTTTGTAGTTAAAAAAAAGAAAGAAAGAAAGAAAAGAAAAGAATCCAAGGCTCCAAAACGTAGAAAACTTGCATCAGCTTACAAAAGCTGCCAATCGCAATGCCAGATTCATCTAAAGTCCTCCTGTTCCCTCCCCCGTTCATTCAGTTTGCTCCATGCCTGGCTTGGCCTAGAACCTGGGAGATGGAAATGCTAAATTTAGGCAAGATCTCCATCCTTGGGGCTATACAGTCATCAGGGAAAGAACACAGCAGATAGTATAAAATGCTAACCCTGAGCAGAACTGAGAAAGCTATAATAGTACCAATCCATTTTGCGGCTGATGTCATTGCCCAATCGTAAGAGTGGGTCCCAGCCCTGGGCACTTTGAAGAAAGATGAATTGCACCCGAAAGAAACTCATCGACAATCTTAATTTGACCAATTAGAACAGCTTGTATAGACCCTGTAAGCCTCTTACCCTTTAGCACATTATTTGTTTGTTTGTTTCTAGACAGGTTCTTGTGTAGCCCAGGTTGGTCTGAAAGTCGCTAGAGGACCTGAACTTCTGATCTTCCTGCCTTCACTCCCAATTACAAGCACAAATTACAGATATACATCAATACACCCCATTAATGCAGTGCTGAGCATCAGACCCATTTGTACATGCTAGAAACTGAGCTACAACCCCAGCCCCACCCTGGGCACCCTGGTCAGTGCTTTGGGAGTGATGGTCAGCGTGGCAGGGTCCGAAAACTGTGCTGTTGCTCGTTGTGGGGCCCACAAAAGCTTCCTAGTGAGATCTGAGCTTGCTTTACACAGCAGGGCTGCATTAGGGGATGGCTTGACCACGGGCATGGTCACCAGGTGTCTGGAAGGGTCTGCACTTGGCTGTGCTGGGGGCAGGTCTTTTGTTCCACCCCTCGGCATTCCTTTAGAAGGCCTTTAGTAGAGACAGAAGGGGCTGGTGGGTTTTGACCCAGGCACTTCCAAGGCTATCCTGTGTTTTCTGTCTCCCTCTTCTCTGTACTTCTATCTACATATTCTTCATTTCTCCCTGCTCAAGAGTACCCTGGTGGGGAGGGGGAGAGCAGATCTCCCTCAGCTCACCAGCCGATGCTGTCTGCTCACTAGATCCTGGTTGTATTAAGTTGGCGCTGGCTGAAAGTTTGAAAAGAGTGGAGCTCCACCGTCAACTCTGAAGGGACTTTTTCAGGGATTCTCACAGAACAGCCATCTTAGATGTTTCTTTGCAGACATTTGTCACTCCCTGCTAGCATAGCATTGTTGAAAATGTAAAAGCCTATGACAAATTAAAATGACTTTGGTTTGGTGGCCAGCGGCTGGAACACTGTCATCACGTGTCTTCACTTGTTTGTGGGGAACTGTACTTCGGGGACTTTACCTCCTGCTCTTTTCTCTTTCTGCTAAAACCGTGTCAACTTCAAAGTCCCCAAGCTCCCTTTCTTCCTAGGGAAGTTCTCTTGATTTTCTATGCCATTCTTCTCTTCCATCCAAGCACGGCTCCTTCTCTAAATGAGTGTGTTTCTAACCTTTTCTTCCATTGCACAGAACACAAACGGAATCAGAAGAAAAATAAATTAGTCAAAAATAGCATCCCTTTATTTGTGCCATTTTATATGATTATAACATGCAAGAAATGTCACTATAATTATAGCAACAAATTATTTCAACAATCCTCAAAGTGATGCTATTTATAGAAAACTGGGGATGGATAGCAGGAATGACTTCACTGTGGGAGAAGCCATGCTCGTGGATGTGCCTGAGCCTGGGGCCAGGCCACCTGGCACATGGAAACAAGGGGCATCACAAGTCTTCCCTTAAAACCAGAACATGATAAATGGAATAATTAAACAGACACATTTAAATCTTCTCAGCTTGGCCTTCGCTTTGCCTATCTACTGTGTTGGAGTCTATGTGTAAAAAATCACATCACCCACCACCTTCCTCCTGACCTGGAGATCAGAAGAGGTGACAGGCGAGAGACACGTGGGACAAGACCAAAGTGGGATGCACTCAGATGCCCAAGGGACCACCCTGGGAGGACGTCCCGCCTCTTACACTAGCCCGCTATGCCTGCTTCCTGCGTTTCACCTTGAGCAGAGGAGAAAGCTGGTGGGCGTCCTTTCTTTGTTGTTGGGTTTCCCTCCTTGTATTTTTAGCCTCTTTCATCTTGCAGGTTTTATATTGTTTTGCTTAGCAAAACTGAGAATTCAGGGCTGGAGTAAACTTCACAGTGCCTCTTCCACCTCCGCTGTACAAGGCAATTGCAGAAAGTTCACCCCAGGCCACAGAACTCAGGGATGTGGTTCAGGGAGGAGGAAAATAAATCATTTAACTCAAAGACTTAGTAAACCACAGTTGTGTCTTGTGTGTAGGAATTAAAGCACATACACACACACATACACTCACCTTAGGTTGCAGTACCGAGTTGGCAGTCAGGGTGATGGGTAAGCAGCTGGCCATCTCCACCCAAGAACCTGGCAGGGTAGCTCTGGTATGTCTCTTAAGGAAAAATATGAAAAGAGCTGCAGTTGATAATCACACACCTAGATATGACATTTTTAGCTAATGAAAAAAACTATGGCTCTCACGGTCCTCCCTTAGCAGTGTGTGTATGTGTTACTTTTGGTTAAATATTCACCTGACATATTTTAGGTCCCCTAAAAATGGCTTTTGGGTGACTTGGTCTTGAGATGGCTCTGTCAATAAGGTACCTGCTGTGCAAGGATCTCCAACACCTACATAAAACTGGATGCACACTGGAGTAATTCTAGGGCTGGTGAGTGGAAATGGAGATCCTGGAGCTATTGGCCACCAGCCTAGCCAGGCTGGTAAGCTTCAGGTTCATTGCAAGAAAAATGAGGTGGAGGGCAATGAAGGAAGATATCCAACATTCACCTCTAGGTATAGACACACACACACACACACACACACACACACACACACACACGCAATTTTTTCCATCAGTATCTGTGGTGGGTATTTTTTCCATCAGTATCTGTGGTGGGTATTTTTGCCTCTAATCTTGAAGAGTAAAGTTGCCGTTGGCTGTCGTTAGATGCTGGAAGCCGACACACAGAGTGAAGACTAATACTGGCATGGTATAGAACTTCTGGCAGCCATTGTGAGGTATCCAGACAGTACTGGAGACCTCACCTCACCAGGAAATGCAAGGGTGGAGAAGTGCCTTAGAGGCAGAGAACAGACATGTCAAGAGTTCATCACTGGTTTCTTCTTCTGGTCCATGTGAAGAATAATGCCACAAAGGGAAAAAAATAAACAGTGTACAGCATGGGTGACATGTGTAGTCATGGCTCCATTAGAAGTGAATAAACCTGTTAATCATCAGCGCTTGAAACTCATCCCAGAGAATGTTGTGTTATAGCCATGGATGTGAGAAATGAACCACTGTGCAGATAAGAGCCATCATGTATGGAGGGCCACAAAGCAGCCGCTTGTGTGTGGAGCCTGGGCTGGGCTGGGCAGGGTGTTGTGATAGGTACCACACTGGGGCAAAGAGGAGGTGCTCATTCTTCAGAAGCAGTGAGCCGTCCCCTGGCACACAACCACCCAGCTTTGTGAGACATCTCCGGATGGATCCGGAGAATAAGAGTGAACACACCGCAGCATGTGGTGAGCCACTTACCTGACAGCACAGGAAGACTCCTGCAGAAAGGGCCCCTTCATTAAGCTGATAATACACCCACTTATGTGGCTAACTGACGCCAAGGGCTGAGGATAATTTCAAAAAAAAAAAAAAAAAAAAAAGGAAAAAAATGTAGCTACCATGGAAACCTGGACAGCAACAGATCTTCTGGATGTGACAAAGATTCCAGACTGGATTGCACGAAGTCTCCATAAGGCCAGAAAGCACCGTGGATTTAATTAGTTGGTGAAGCCTGTCGCATAGGCGGGCAGCAGGATTTGTCCTTTATTCTCTTTCCAAACGAACCACGCGGCACCAGGCTCCGCATTGCTACGAGGAGCATTTTTAGCTAAGCACAAGATCGCAAAACAATGCCGCACATGGGAAACCCCAGAATTTACATTCCCTCACAATTCCAGGACCAAATGAGCTGTGACGCTGCGGGGATGCGTGGAAAACAAGCTCCAGCCCATGTCCTTCCCAAGCATCCCGTCCTCAAACACTTCTCCCTGTAGCTGCAGATGTCAAGATTAGCGCCTTCTAATTTTAGCAGTCTATGAAGACAACTTTAGCGTGGGGATCTCCTTCATCTGATTAATAAAAATATATTTAAGGAGTGCATATGCCTCTTTGCTGATGATCAGATAAAGCAGCTTTCCACAGAGCACGGCATCTGTGTTACTGTGGCAGAGTGGCGGGGTGGTGGAGGGACACATTAAGGGCACCAAAAACATCTCTAAAATGGAAGGACTATGAGGCTGTCGCACATATCTCTCATGTAGTATCTTGACTGTGTTGTACCCCATTGCCAGTATTACCTTTAGGGATTTTTTTCAGGCTAGGGGTGTAGCTCAGTGGTAGAGTATTTGCCTAAAGTGATGGTGAATCCCAACTGTCAACTTGATAGGATTTAGAAAAACCATGGAAACAAACCTCTAGGCATATGTGTTTCCAGAGAGGTTTAACTAAGGGGGAAAGACACACCCTGAATGTGGGCAGCACCATCCTATGATGTGGGGGCCCAGAGTAAACAAACAAATGAGGAGAAAGGGAGCTGAGCACCAGCACCCATCATCTGTGCTTCCTGACTGTGGATGCCATATGACCAGCTACCTCACATCCCTGACACCTTGGCTTCTCTTCCAGGATAAACTGTGTCTTTGGCTTGCCTTACTACAGGCCCAGGAACGTGTAGATAAGGGATCATGAGCTGAATCCTCCCAAACTGAGCCAAAAGAAACCTTCCTTCCTCAGCTATAACAGATTTAGCCTATTTCTTTTTATTTGTGTTTATGTATATTATATATGTGTGTGCATGTTGATGTGTATGTGTGTGCATGCATGTGCATGTGCGTGCATGTGCGTGCATGTGCGTGTGTGTGTGTGTGTGTGTGTGTGTGTGTGTAAACCAGAGGGATCAGCCTCAGACACTGACCATCTTTTCTTTTCAAGACATTCTGTCATTGACCTGAAGCTCCACGGGGCAGGCGAGGCTATCTGGCTACTGAACCCCGAAGACTCCATCTTTCTCTGTCTCACAGGCTGGTGTTACAAGAATGTGCCATAATGTCCAGTCATTTCCATGTGGGTGCTGGGGCTTCAACTCAAAGTCCTAACACTCATAGGCAAGTACTTTAATGACTGAGCTCTCGTTCCAACCTGATTTAGTCAATTTCATGCCCCCTCTCCAGTCAGCCATCCAGTCTCCTTGAATCTTCCTTCAGAGGGTCCCTTAGCCCCCATGTGCATATTTAACATTTGTCTATCAAACAAATTACCACTGTGTAAACCAACCACAGGCTCTCGGGTCTGTGTACTGTAGAATGTACGTGTTACTCAAACACCATTAAGTAAGAAGACATCCTTTCCAATAAGAGAGATTGATAGTCAAGATTCATTAAAACCTCCGGCAACTCTAGGCAGGAAGCAAAGTCCAGCTCATGCAACTGATGTTGTATAAGTTTCCACTGAGATTGAAATGGTCCACCCTGCAAGGAAGCTCATTAAGCAGGAAGATAAAAAACTCAAAACAGCTTCAGGAAGTCCCTGAAACTGACCAGATTCACTGGACCTCTCTGCCAGAGAAAGCAGTGAAAGCTGAGAGTCCCTCTCAGACTCACAGAGCTGAGATGCAAAAAAAAAAAAAAAGACTGTGAGACCAGACTAGCTGCCTGGGAGAGGCAGAAACCAGCAGAGATACCTGGGAGAGACTTGGTCACTTAGAAAGGACCCTCTCCAACCTGTGGAGCTGTCTGCAGGCTGTGGAACGTGCTCCAGGGTCCCAGCTTTTGTGAGCTGTCACCCATGCTGGGGTGGGCTTTGGTAATGGAACTGCCCCTGGGTCATTTCTGCTCCTGTAAGTCGTCCCAGTAAGAATCATGGGTTCACTAGCTGTGCTTCGGTCTGTCGTGGGCTCCCTATCTGGGGTGTGTTGTTGGTCTCCCCAAGAAAAGTTTTGTTGCTCAACAACTGGGCCAAAGCCCAGGAAATTCAGACAAAGAGGCATTTCTCTCTTCCCAGGAGCGGCTTCATTCCCTCCTTTCACACAAAGGCCAACACAGCACAGGACAAACCTGCCAGCTCCATTCTGTACTGTCACCTGGTCATGTGGGTCTCCTACATCAAGACTCTGAAGAAGAGCAGTGGAGTCCATTAATTTGTGGTTTAACTACCATAGCAGCACACTGCATGGAATGCTGGGATGATGGCTGAGGTTGTCTTGGTGTTGGCTGGTGGGTGGTCTGCCCTAACACAGTCAGTCATGGCTCAGGAAGTCAGAGAGTAAACTAGCTGCTCTTCTGTCACTGTGACCATTTATCCTGACATTTCCTTCTGGAAATGCCTTTAAGACACAACCAGAGATGTGTTCCCATATTACAGGTGATAGCAAATCTACTCATCGAGTTTGGCTTTTATTTATTTATTTATTTATTTATTTTGGTTCCTTGATACTTTTTATTTTGTTGATTGTTGATCTTTTGTTTTGGGGTGTGTGTGTGTGTGTGTGTGTGTGTGTGTGTGTGTGTGTGAGAGAGAGAGAGAGAGAGAGAGAGAGCATGCGCGCGTGCATGGATGTATGTGTTTCAGTGGGTTTTGTTTGTTAGTTTTTGTTGTTACTGTTTTTTATGAGACAGGGTCTCACTATATAGCCCAGGCTGGCCTCGAACTTGTAACAACCCTCCAGGCTCAGCCTCCCAAGCATGTGCCACCATTTTTGGTCTGAAGTCCAGTCAGGTTGACGGTGATGAAAACACTGTGGGTGGGGAGAGAGCTTTTTGCAGGGACTCTGAGGGGACAGGCCATTCAGGCACCGTCAAAGGTCCTGTTTCCCAGAACCCTCTTCTGTCTAGCCCTCAGAGTGTGACTCCTTCCTGTTCTGCGGAACCCAGAAAGGTATTTCTCTTGCACTGAACCTCACCATCTTGCTCTGTTGCTCCAGGGGAAACAGGAAGTCCCACTCTGTGTGGCTTCTTCTCACTCTTGTCCATCCCATCACAGTTTACAAATCTCCAAGCTGTGAGGTACTGCACGTGTGGATCATCTCCTGTTGGACTGGAAGTCTCTTAAGCTTAGGCTCTCGACATTAATTGTTTTAATACTTCTAGTTTTGAATGTGTAGTAAGTGCTCAACAAACATTTTCTTAAATATGCTGTTTTCATTCTGCTGATCAATTAATTAATATTTATGAGTGATGCTTCCAAAGTCTGCCCCTTGCTTTAGGAAATTAATTATTTGTAATTGAAAGGGCAGAAGTGGGATTTGGGAGCAGTAAATTAGAAGCACCCATAAAATTATTGATGAGCCTTTAAAAAGATGCAGTCCTCAGTGGAAGAAGAAGTAAAGAGAAGGACATAAAAGAACTTTTCCACAAGTTAAAAATATGCATGCAAATGACTACTCATTCTTCATTAATGCATAAAAACAAATTACATCAAATGCACTGGAAAGAAGGTAATGAGTGGGTACTGGGTGTAAAGAGCCTTTAAACGATAAAAGTAAGGGCAGTCCTGTGTCCTGACTTGAGGAGAGGAACCTCAACCATTTATTGCCGTCTTAAATCAAGAAATAAAAGCCTGGGGGTGTGCCTCAGTCAGTAGCGTGCTTCCCGTGTAAGCATGAGGACCTGAGTTCAGATCCCCAGTGCCCATGTGAAATGGTCAGGCACAGTGGTGCACAAGAAGGAGACAGAGACAGGTGGATCCTAGGACCTGCCGGCCAGCCAGCCTAGCCTACATGGTGAATTCCTCTGGCTTCCATGTGCACACATATACATATATGTGCACACATATGAATCCACATGCACACAAGCACACACACCCACAAGAATAAGCCTAAGACAGAATTACTTAAAACATGATCTGTTTACAACCCGTGTATGCTGCTTCCTGTAGTATTTATTTTCCAATCCACTAGGGATTGGTTAGAGGTGGGTGACAAGCAGGAGTTAGAAATGTCGCCTTGGATCCTATTAGACCTAAGTTCAATATGTTTGGGGAAGAGATGGCTGCGGCCGCTTCTAGGTGGACAGAAAAAGCTTGTCTGACTCCACAGGATAGACCATGGACTTGGTACTGCAGCATACATCCCTTTCCTTCAGTGTGACAGATGGCGTCAGCTGTCACTTAGTGCTCAGTGATGCATGGTGTCATCCACTTTCTTCCATGAGCCTGGCTCCAGGTAAACTAATTTTTAGTCATTCATCCTGTGAGAGCCTTGGGATTTCCTTGATTTGTGACTTTACTGTGGGTGTTTCAGAACATTTAGGGTGCCTTCACTTCTTGCTGCACATTTCCACAGTCTCCATCTTTTGGGAGCCAGAGGAACGGTTCACTTCTGTCTGAAATTCCGTAGCCACTACAGTTCAGTCATTCTCCTCACATGATGTGGCATCGTCTACACCACCTATTCAACCTGAACCGCATTGGCACTGTGACATGAGCACTTTCCCTGCATGCTAGTGCTGTGCCTCAGGAGACCAGCAAACGATCATATTTAGGGATCTTGTTCAACAATCCACTTCACGCCATGTTAGGGCATAGGAATAGAAGATGAAAATCTCACCCTTCCCGCTTCATCAGCTGCCGGTGAGGCAGGGTGAGTGGCAGAGCCAGGCTTGTCCTTCTGCATCCCTAGTTTGACTATATCTCTTCCCTCATTGGCTTAGGCTAGTGGGTGTAAATGAAAGTATTTACTTCTGTTGGTATCTTAATATGGAAACTCGTCCAATAACACAGAAAAAATGCAGTTACTGTGTCCAAAGCCTAGGGACATCGGGGACCCCCATCCTAACACCCAGACTCTTTTCTCAGTCTCTTCGTGGCTGAGTTCGAAAACTCCAAGATGGAGGTGTCCCAAAGGCTCTCACTGGGTCTCAGCAGCTAACACTCTGAATGCAGGGAGCTACATCCTCTCCCTTCTTTGTATGTGAATTCCCGGCAGCTGTCTTTGAGGGTCCTACACACTGTGTGACAGGCTATTCACAGTCCTGGTACCTCCCTCTCTTCCTAAGTCCATGAACATCGTTCCAGACGAAAGTGTTTACCAACAGATGGGCACAATGGCATTTACAGATTCAGCTGGTGACTGTTGTTCTTGATTTCTCTGTATGTGTGGAGGCCAGAGGACAACCTCGAGTGTCATTTCTCAGGAGTCATCCATGTCATTTTTTTGAGATAAGTCCTCTACCGACCTTTTGCTCACTTGGTAGATGATGAGGGTGGCTGGTCAGCAAGCCCCAAAGATCCTTCCCAATGCTGACTGGGATTACTAGCATGCACCACCATACCTGGTCTTTGCGGCATGGGGGGGGGGGGGCGTTTCTAAGGCTCAGACTCAGGTCCTCAAGATTGCAAGGCAAGAATTTTATCAACAGAGCCATTTTGCAGTCCAATTTCCATTGTTCCTTTGCACCACTGTTGCGAGATAGTTATCCTTGTTTGACTGAAAGATGAGGAAATTGAAGTGCAAAGGGGCCCAATAAACACCTCAGATCAAGGAGAATCTGAAGCAGTAGATTTAGATTCAGGCAGCTGTTGTTTTTTTAAATCTCAAAAGTTCATGATGTTTTCAAAACACTGCAATCTCAAGATGAATTGAGAAAGGCTATTTTAAATAAAAGACGATTTTTGAAAAATAAGTTTAAAGTGTGGACTGAGGAGATAGTTCAGTCAGTAAAATTTTCACTTTAAAATTATAAGGACCCGCCAGGCAGTGGTGGCGCACGCCTTTAATCCCAGCACTCGGGAGGCAGAGCCAGGCGGATTTCTGTGAGTTCGAGGCCAACCTGGTCTACCAAGTGAGTTCCAGGAAAGGCGCAAAGCTACACAGAGAAACCCTGTCTCGAAAAACCAAAAAAAAAAAAAAAAAATTGTAAGGACCCGTGTGGTGACTTGAGTGAGAACAGTCCCCATAGGTTCAGATGTTGCAATACTTGGTTCCCGTTGGTGGAAATGTTTGGCAAGGATTAGGAGGTGTGACCTTGTTGGAAGGGGTGTGTCACTGGGGGTGGGCTTTGAGTATACTCTGTGCACACTCATTCCTAGTGTGCTTTGTGCCTCCTACCCTTGGATCAAGATGTGAGCTCTCAGCTGTTCCTGCTACCATGCCTTTGCTCTACCATCATGGCCTCTAATCCTCTGAAACTGTAAGTTCAATGAAAGGCTTTCTTTTATAAGGTGCCTTGGTCATGGTGTTTAATCACAGCAATAGAAAAGTAACTTAGACAACCTAAGTTCAGTCTTGAGAGCCCATTTTTTAAAAAGTCAAATGTGATAGCATGCACTTATAATCAAAGTTCTGAGAAGGCAGATAGGCAGACCCCCTGGGGCTAAATGGTCACACAGTCTAGCCTACTAGGCCAGAGCGGTCTGGGGAGAAAGTCACATGGGTAAAGCGCTTGCTTTCCAATCTTGGTTCAGATCCTTAGTTTCCAAAGAAAAAACTAGGCATGGTGGTAGCACATGGTTGTAGCTGCCCAAGTGGGTGGCCAGATGGAGGAGGCAAAGCAATCCTCAGAGCATGCTGGCTATCCAGGCTAACTGGATTGGCAGGCTCCAGGTTTAGTGAGAGACCCTACCTCAAAAAAATAAGGTAGAGAATGAAAAAGACACCCAACATCAACTTCTGATGCACACATGCATACTCACATATGTCCATGCACACCCACACATAGACACATAGAGAGACAAGTGCGTGGTACCTGGAAAATTCACAGCTAAAGTAGACCTCTGACCTCCATATGCACACGCACACATGACCCTCATATACACGTGATCATGCCCCAAGATTGAGCCTTTCTTTTTTCTTTTCTTCTTTCCCCTTGTCATAGCTTCCTCTGGGGTTCCAAGAACTTGTGCAGGAATGGGAACCCCAGAGACACAAAGGGCTCTAGGCTAGGGAGAAGATCTTCAATAATGGCATGCCTTCTTGTTGGGTGCTATCGTGGATTTCAAATGCGTCTACAAGGACCGTGTGCTGATGGCATGGGTTCCAGCCTGTGTGGAGCCTTGAGTGGTGACAACCACAGGGATGAAATGAGGTTGCTGGAAGAGTGCCCTTGAAGGGGATGCTGGGATCCTTGCTTCTCCTCTTCCTCTTCCTTACTGACTGCCATGAATAAGGTAAACAGACATCTTGCACATGCTCCCTGCATTATGTTCTGCCTCACCACAGGTCCAAAACAACAGAGCTGAGAAATGGGATGAACCCTCTGAAGGCACATGCCGCTGCACACCTTCCCTTCATATGGGTTTGCCTTGAGTACTTTTCACAGTGATGGAAAGCTAATCAACACCCCGCCCTTGGCTTTCAGGGAGCGCTGAGGCTGGGATTCAACCCCAGGTCTCCCATCTGAGCTTTTATTCTTGGACTTCATTTATCAAAGAGGAAACATCGAGAGCTGGGGGTGTAACACAGATGGTAGAGCACTTGCTTAGCACTCACAAAGCCAGAGTTTTGAGTCCTAGCACTGCATAAACTGGTAGCATATGCCTATAATCCCAGAACTTGGGGGGCAGAGGCAAGAGGACCAGAAGGTTTAAGGTCATCCTTGGCTGCATGCTTGGGAAGTTTGAAGATAAAGAATAAAGATGGATGTATCTTAGTATACCTCGAAAAAGCTGACCACATCTGGTAAATTATGTGTAAAAACTATATAACTAAACCTTAGTTCAACTGCATTTAAACTCGGTATCATTAAATGATATCCCGTTAGAATCTCTGCTTATTGTCCTGATATAGCTTCAAACTCGCACAAAATACACTTACAATTCAGAGGATTAAATCTTATATTTTAACTTAAGAGAAACAGGGATTAAGGAATGAAATAAAATTATTACACTTCTAAACATTTAAAAATATCCATGCCTGATTTGTTGTGTTCAGGAAAAAAAAATCAAACTTGGTTTTCTGTTCATTCAGATCTGTGTAGGCGCTGCAAATAAAATTTTAGAACGTAGACAGAAGGTCTGCGAAGCATAAATTATAGGTGTTTCTCCAACTGGCTTGTATGAAGGACTTGCTAGATCATAAAAGTTTAATTCACTAAAACTCAATTATTCTAAAAGTAAGCAGGACTGTCCTGAAGAATCACATCCACTTTCTGGGGGTGCTGAGGCCCTGCCCAGCACTGTCTCATCCCACCCAGGGCAGGTAACAGGCACAGAGCCTGGAGCCAACAGGTACAGAGCCTGGAGCTAACAATCACAGAGCCTGGAGTGGACAATCACAGAGCCTGGAGCCGACAGGCACAGAGCCTGGAGCTCACAATCACAGAGCCTGGAGCTGACAGGCACAGAGCTTAGAGAGTTGGCCAATCACATGAAGAAAAAGCAAAGGACAGAACAATGCCAATGCCTTATCCTGCACAGAGTACACTAGAAACTCCAGGGTTGGTGACCTTTGATTAAATGCTGATTTTTTTTTTCTGTTTTGACTTTAGCTACTTTATTCATAAAACAAGCCATTGTTCAGTATGTAAGAACCAATCAAGATAAAATGGTAAATAAACTCACCGCCCTCATGATCACAACCCTATAATCATTTTGATAACTAGGCAGTGTCCATGACAGAAGGAGGGTGTCTTCTGCCCCCCAATGCCAGGAAAAATGGCTCCAAACAGAGGAGCTGGGAAGAGACTGATGCTTAAGAAGACTGACAATTGACTTGGAGAGTAACACAGAAGGAAGCTAGACTTGAGGAAGCCAACTCCAATTCTTGGTTCAAGATCTTACTGTGAAGCTGGTGAGATGGCCCAGTAGGCATAATGTTTGCCTTGGAAACACAGCATGGGAGGTGATCCTCAGAACCCATGCTAAAACAAAACAAAACAAACAAAAAGCTGAGCATGATAGCTTGTGCCTATAATCCCAACACAAAGACGAAGGAAGATTCCTGGGTCTTGCTGGGCAACCTTCCTAGCCTATCTGGTTAGCTCCATACCATACCACTGAGAGAGCTTGTCAAAAAAAAGAAAAAAAAGGAGTGGGGTGGGGCTCCAGGTGAAGCACTAGCCACATAAGTGGGGAGACCCCCAGAGCCCCTGTAAACCTGGACATGGTAGTACTCATCTGTAATCCTACTGCTCCTACAGCAAGGTGGGGGAGGTTAAGAGGCAGGCAAATGCCCAGGAGCTCCAGCATGCACAGCGGTAAACAATTAACAGACCCTACTTCAAACAAGACACAAGGTGAGAACAGACACCTGAGATCGTCTTCAGACCTCCAGGCATATGACCGTGGCATGAATATTCACACATACGATACATATGATACACAGACACACACTAAAAATGAAACAAAATAAGCAAACAAACAAAGATGGACAGCTTCTAGGGAACAACATCAAAGGATGCCCTCTGGCTTCCACACACATGCACACACACACACACACACATGCATGCTCACCATCACACACATGCACCCTCACACCCATGAACACACCCATATACATACAGATGCAAACCCTTACACACAAAAAACTGACTGTGCTTGAAACAGTGATCTGCACCAAAAGCGTGTAAGTATGGCTTCTATTAGCCAGATGTGGTGGCCACGCACTTATAGAATCCCAGCACTTTAGAGGCTAAGGCAGGAAGATTCCAAGCCTCCTTTCCTTCCCTTTGTTTTCCAGTACAAAGTTGGATATTATCTAGGCATCTGCACCATCCTGTTAATGAGTTGATACCCCTATCGGGTATATATAAAAAAAAAAAAAACCCTAACTCCTCCCCAGGAAAAGAGATGGAAAGATGCATGGTTGAAACCCAGAAAAAGGTGCTGCTGGGTGTGTGCTCACCACACCCCACACCCCAGATCCCTGCTGTGAGTCCCTCTTAGCAGGAGCCACAAAGCTAGGCCATGCAGAGAGAACTTCTCAGGAGCTGTAGCAACCAATTTAGACCCTTGTGACTGCCATCCTGCACCTTTCACTATGTGGAATATAGATGAGCTGACAAGTACATCAGAGATGAGGGAAGTGAGAGTGACGTTGTGAACTTGGACGGGAACGCTGTCCCTCGGTGCAGCTTTGAAAGTTCAGTATTAGAGTTCTTCTTCCTGCTCCCCACATAAGATTAAGATGTAAGCAAACCTTTTAAAGATCCGGGTCAAATTTTCAAAAGTAAAACTGGCAGAATTGAAATAGAATTCATGACAAACCTCTCTCCCCTAATCCTTTGAAGAGCTGAAAAAAGGAATCTCGGGGAACCACAGAAATGGAACCTGGGAGAGAATCTGGGAAATAAGGCCTGTGACTGATGAATGGATTCCCCTGGTCATCCTGTTTGAATGTCTCACTACTAGGGACTCTGTACTGAGAGCTAAAGGTTAGTAACTTTATTTCCCTGTCGACCTTCACACCTTAAACACTACCCTTGACTCTTAAGACCTAATGGACATTGAGTGCTGATGTAGCTCAGCTAGCAGAGTGCTTGCCTAGTATTCATGAATCCCTAGGTTTGATCCCTAGCACCACATGAACTGGGCTCGGTGGCACCTCCCTGTAATCTCAGCACTAGGGGGGTGGAACCAGGAAGATCAAAAGTGCAAGCTCATCCTTGGCTCCACAGCAAATCTGAGGCCTGCACTGGCTACCTGAGACCCTATCTCAAAATAAACAAAAAACTGAGTTTGAATCTGGAGTAAGAAACATGAGAGGAATCCTTGGCACCCAGAGCAGTGAGAGGAGGGGGGACAAGAATTCTCGATCTTTCTCCTCAGCACTGGCAATGCTGGCAAGCTTGCTGAGTTCCTCACTCCTCAAACACCCCATTATCTTTCCAGCTTTTTCTTTTTGCTCAATGTCCTTTCTCCTCATTTAGATCCCAACCTGGAGCTATATTTTTATGCTTTTAAGAGAAATAAAATTTGGAATACAAAACCAAAACTAAATCCAACATATTATAAATTATAAATCTGATACAAAACGAAATTGAGTGACTTCTTAAGATAGTAAATACACACACACACACACACACACACACACACGCGCGCGCACACACACACACACACACACACACACACACACACACACACACACATCAAGCTCCTAGTTTCTAGAAATATCATGGCCAGATACACATGAGCTCTGGGAACATGAGATAGTGCTTATTTCACACTGAGTTCCAACACAGTCTCTGCTGTGTGCCTACTAAGGTTCTAGCTTCAAAGAGTCAGGGTGACAAGCCTGAATGGAGGGAACTGGGTAGAGAGAGGAGCTGAGTGAAGACAGCCCCTGACTCCATACAGGGGCTCCTCTACATATAAGTTCATGACCTTTGCATGCTGGCTGGTGTGTGCTCATATTTGGCTTTATTTATTTTGTTTCCTCTACTTCTCCTGACTACTAAACCCAATGTCCATTAACATAAAAATATGAACTGAACACTTGATAGAGTAGATAAACTATTTTAGTAGACCTCACAGAATCCAGCTTCACTTCTGTCAGATGCAAGGCAGGAATGTTTTCAAACCCCCAAAAAAGAGCAAATGTCTGGAGAGAGGGCTCAGTCAGTAAAGGGTTTGTCCTACAAATACAGGATCCAGTTAAATCCCCAGACCACCTCCCACAAAAAGCCAGAAGTGATGGAGTATGTTTGTAATCCCAGAGCTGGGGAGGTGGAGGCAGGAGGATTCCTGGGGCTCACTGTCTAACTGTCATCAGTTTCCAGTCCAGTCCAGTGAGAGACCTTGTCTCACAAAATAAGGTGGGCATTTGGGCAGTCATGTAGATGAGATTTTCTGGGTGTAGCTTCTGCTGTTCCTAGGAGACACAGTCTCACAGCAAACTCCCTGACCCTCCGGCTCTTACAGTCTTTCCTCCCCCTCTTCTGCAATGTTCCCCAAGCCTTAGGTGTGGGAGTGTTTTGTAGATGTTTCCATTGTGCTAGATTCTACAACTTGGTATTTTGATTGGTTGCTGTTTTCTGTAGTGGTTTTCATCTGCTTCAAAGAGAAGTTTCCTTGATGACGGGTGAAGACTGTACTTCTATCTAAAGATCTGGAACTAGGAATCTCACATGAGAGAAAACATGAGATGTTTGTGTTTCTGAGTCTAGTTTATCTCACTGCAAGAGTCCATCTCTGACCTGTCAAAGGGTTCTTGGAGGGAGGAGAGAGGACTGAGGAAGTATCAGATAGAAATACAGATGGAGATGATGAGAAAAAGAGAGGATAGCTTCAGGAGGGCCCTGGTTCAATACTCAGTCACCCTGACTTTATTCATAATGAGCCTTTTATACATCAACAAGGGAAGGGGCAAAAGACCTCCTCTTCCAAAGTTGAGGTATAAAGTACCAACAAGTGTAGACTCTTCAAAACACCTGGTACCTATCCATGCCTTTGTCCAAATCATCCTATTATGCAGCCCTGCTGGACAAAGCAAGATCAGACTTCCTGACCTTGAGTAAGGCCTTACTAGGGAACCTCTGTGGGCCTCCACATCTCACCCAACATGATCTTTTCTAGTTTTATCCATTTACCTGCAAATTTTATGATTTAATTTTAACAGCTGAATAATATTCCACAGTGTATATGTACTACATTTTTATTATCTATTCATTAGTTGAAAGACATTTATGTTCTTTCCATTTCCCAGCTGTTGTGAATAGAGCAGCAGTAAAAATGGCTGAGTGAGTGTCTATGGAGTAGGATGTTCAGTCATTTGGGCATATGCCAAGGAGTGGTACAGTTGATCATATGGTAGAGTTCAGATTTTTGAGAATTCTCCACATGAATCATAGTGGCTGCAAAAGTTTGCAGTCCCAACAGTGAATGGTGGTTCCCCTTTCCCCACACCCCCTCCATCATCTGTTGTCAGTTGTTCTGTGCATTTTTTTTCCACTCTGACTAGGGTAAGATGAAATGTCAATGTTTTTTTTGATTTGCATTTCCCTAGTTGCTAGGGATGATGAACAGTTTGTGAGATATTTCTTAGTCATGTACTTTTCTTCTTTTAAGAACTCTCTGTTCAGGCCCTGGGCCCATTTACTGAATGGGTCATTCGTTTTTGAGTTTTTCATTTTTGAGCTCTTCATGTGTCCTGGATACTAATCCTCTGTCAGATGTATAGCTGGCAAAGATCCTCTCCCCTTATGTGGGCTATCTAGAGGGTTGTTTCTTTAGCTGTGCAAAGCTTTTTAGTTTTATGAAATACTACTTGCCAATTGCTGGCCTTAACTCTTGGACAAATGGAGTACTATTTAGAAAGCCCTGAAGGAAAAAAGCAATATACATACACACATGTATGGGGGAAAGCCCAAGAGGCCTTAATACTACACAAAGGACAACAGGCAATGAAGGGTTCCTAAGAGCAGGAGAGACGGTCGTCCCTAGAGAGGAGCACAGCAGCTGGGTAGCCAAGTGGTCAGCCCTGAAAATGTTACACACAAGTAACATTACACAGACTGAGCCAGCTGCATTCATGTATGTAGGGGTATATATGTATACACATATGTGTATGGAAGAACATTTCATGAAAAAAGAGCCCATGAATTTGGAAGAGAGCAACGAAGAGCACATGGGAGAGTTTGGAAGGAGGAAAGGGGAGGGGAAACGGTGTAACTCATTTATAATCTCAAAAGGTAAACTAAAGGGTTTTTAAGAATAAAGGTGGATGGGGTATAAGGAATGACAGATGAAGTTGTCCCGGGCCTCCACACACATATATGCATATCTGCATACATATGAAAATATACATCCGCACATGAACACACACACACACACACACACACACACACACACACACACACACACACGATATACTTTACCACTCTTCTGATAGTTTAAAATGATCACACATTCTCACATGTATCCAACACACAATTCCAGCCCATACTGCCTCTTCCTGTGTAACATGGACAGTACACGGGGTCTTGGCAACATGACACACAGAATTAAACAGATAGTTGCTCCTTAGTGTTTGTTTTCATGGAAGCCTGAGACAAAAGACCATGTAGACAGAGAATCCAGCCACCTCAGCTCTCCCAGAGGAGCCCAGCTTCAAGCTGGTCTTCCCATTCAAAGTAGGATATAGAGGAATGTCTTAGTCACTGTTCTATTTCTGTGAAGAGACAACATGATCACAGCAACACATAAAAGAAAGCATCTAATTGGGGGCTGACTTACAGCTTCAGAGGGTCAGTCCAATATCATTATGGCCCTGGGGATGGTGGCAAGCATGCTGCTGAACAGTAGCAGAGAGCTATATCCTGATCTGCAAGCAGAAAGAGACTGGGCCTGCCATAGGCTTTGAAACCTCAAAGCCCACCCCCAGTGACATACTTTCTTCAACAAGGCCATCTGTCCTAATCCTTCTAATCCTATCAAAGAGTTCCACTCCTTGGTGACTAAGTGTTCAAATATATGAGCCTAAGAGGGTCATTCTTATTCAAACCACCACAAGGAGGAAGACCAAGAGGTCAAAGTCATCCTTGGCTACAAATCAAGTTCTAGGCCAAATCGTGTCTTAAAACACTAAAAACATCTATCAGGAATAGAGACAAAGCTGAGTGGCTAAAAGTGCCATGCAAGCCTACCAATGTAAGTTTAGATTCCCCAGAACCCACAGAAGAAGCTGGTAATAGCATGCATCTGTGATCCCAGCATTCCTACAGCAAGAGGGGTGGCAGAGGCATGAGAACTGATCGGATGCTCATGGGCCAGCCAGCCTATGGGGACCCAGCAGAGTGGAAACACAAGAGAGATCCTGTCTCACTGAATGCAGTAGCACATGCCTTTAATTCCAGCATACGGGAGGCAGAAGCAAGAGTTCAAGACCAACCAACCAGGTCTATATAGCAAGTTTCAAGCCAGCCAGGGCTGAATAGTGAGACCCTGTCTCAAAAAGAAAAAAGAAGAAGAGGAGGAGGAGGATCAGGCAGATCCTGTCTCTACAAAGTGGAAAGAATCAGCTACCAAGCGTTGTCCTCTGACCTTCATCTACACATGGGGCATACATGTGCGCACACACACACACACACACACACACACACACACACACACATACACACACACGCCCATACACTTTACAAACAATGAATTAATAAATTAAAAATTTTTTGAAACCTATGAAATGAACAGCCATGAATAAATGAACAGTTTTGTATTTCATAGACAAGCATCCTGAGTGACCCAGGCAGACTTTTATTATAAGAGGAGTCACAGTGGCCTTCCAGTTTTTCCTCTTGTGATTACACATGTCTGAAAATGGAAGTTCTCTGCATAAAACCTCTGGATAACTTGGCTTAAATTACCTCCTCTTGGTTGTGACCTCTGCCCACCAGACCCTTCTGGGGATTGGGGATATTACTTGACTGAGTGCTTGGCTGCAGATCTCAAGTTAACACGCAATTGCTCCAAGTGCTTGACTAGCAAAGTCCTGGCATGATCTCTGTGGAACAAAGGCTCCAGCATGGAAGAGGCATCTGTGGGCACAGGAGCGTGACTCGGGTAAGTAAGCTGAACCAGGACTCAAGCGGGCCAACAGTGTGCCCCATCAGAAGTGCCTGACACCCAACCACCCCAGGCCCACCCAATCCATGTGACACCCAAGAGCCAGTGATGACTGATGACTGATGGCTAAGCACACCATCACTGGGCCAGTGTATGAAAAACAATACACCATTCAGTAGCAGCTATTTCTGTAGGGTATAATTATAGTTATAAACCTGCCATCCTTCCCACCACATTAGAAAAATGCCTTCCCTGTACACCAGTGGCCTCAGGCCTTGAAGAATGAAGAAGGCTCTAAACATGGTAGACCCCAGAAAACCCCTACTGCTGATGGAGGAGTGCAGACTGACAGAAAGACCAGGCAACATCCTGCACCCATCACAGCAGGGTGGCAGTACCTCTCCCCGTTAGGTCAAGATTGGGGTGTAGGTGAGCAGAAAGGTGAGGCTGCAAAGCTTGAAACAGAACCTCTAACTGGGGTGTAGAAGTAAGTTATGCTCTGCAGATATCAATCATCACGTCCCTGTGCCCTCTGCCCTCAGGGACAGCCTTGTGTCCTCCAAAGGCAGCCTCTGACCTGGGGTGACCTGCTTAAGAGCGGCTCTGGAGCAGATCCAACTCATTGGGTGGCCTAGAGCAAGTTCACCCAGTCTCTGAATTACAGTGGGGTTGGTCTGCCAAAGAAACATGTGATGGAAGAACTCTCGGGCCACTGTGAGCTTAGAAGGCGCAAGCCAGCCCTAACACTGGTCTCCTCAGAAGGCAAACCCGAAATAACTGTGCTGAGAGGTTGCTCAGTCAGTAAACTGCTTTCCACGAGTACTTGAGTTCTGTCCTCGCACCCACATAAAAAAAGCTGGGTGTGATGGCATGTGCCTGCCATCCCAACACTAAGGGAGCAGAAACAGGGGGAGCCCTGGGGCTCAACAGCCAGCCAGCCTCGCTGAATTTGTGAGCCTCAGGTCCTGGTCTGAGATCCTGTCTCACAATCAAAGTGAAGGCTCCTGAGGAATGCCACCCAAGGATGACCTCCGGCCTCCACACAGGTATGCATGTGCACACATGCACCGGAACACATGGAAAGAGGTGAATGCAAAAATAAACATTTACCAGTCACTAAGCACATAGGAAGAGTTCTCTGAAGAGCTGTCTTGTAAAATGGAACTTCATTCCGGGCACTATGTGACTGGTCTCTAAGGCAAACTTGAAAGGTTGGTTCATTCTGACAATACATCTTGAAGGTACTATAGGCTGAGGCACCACTGAGGAATGACAGATGGGATCCTACACCCTATGGAAAGCTATGGCCATTTTGCAAATGGGCTGACATTCTAGTCCACGGGTTTGGACCTGAGTCTACAGGGAATGAGCCTCCGTGGACCTTCAGCTACTTTGTGGGGCTCAACAAAGAGCCACCCTGTTAGGAGGGAAGAAGCAGGTGACACGGTGGCCACAAAGAAGTCTGCTGAAGAACCCAAGAGCTGGAGGAAGGGAGCAGTGTTGCAGACATGACACACCATGGCATTAGGGAGCTCACAGGAGCTGTGATTATCTGGATGAGATTTGGACCCATCATCACTCTATCGTGTAGTGGGGAGGGGCTCACGAGGCCTGGCCCCTCCCTGAGGAGCTATAGGCAGGTAATTGTTGCTGGACGGGAAAAGGACAGACTTTTCCTTCAGTGATGTAGCCCCTGTTAGGTGGCCCTGCTCCTGTAAATAACGT
Organism: Peromyscus eremicus; assembly: GCF_949786415.1. Classification (NCBI taxonomy): domain Eukaryota; kingdom Metazoa; phylum Chordata; class Mammalia; order Rodentia; family Cricetidae; genus Peromyscus; species Peromyscus eremicus. The sequence goes on along the minus strand of NC_081420.1, from coordinate 79,540,327 downwards.
CACCCTCTACCTAGACAGCTGTTCTGTAAGCAACCCTGATTGAACTCACTGGGTCACAGGAAGAAGAAAAACCATAAAAGTAGGAGAAGGGCTAAGTGGGAAGAGGAAGGGTTTGGGCAGGAGTGGGGGGGACGAGAGAGGGGAACTAGCTAAATATTGTCAAAATAGATTATGTACGTGTATAAAATGTCACAATGAAATCCATTCGTATGTGTACTTAATACAATATACATGGGTTGTTTTTTTTTTTTAAAAAAGTTGCTCAACAGCCGGAAGGAAAAGACTAAAATGTACCTGGAGTGGCAGGCTACCTGTGGTTACCACAAGGGGCAAATAACTGCTAGCCAAGTGGCCATTTTGCTGTTTGGCATTGACTCTGTGGTTCACAGCTCTGCCGTGCCACAGGCTCAGACCCCAGGAGCACCACGGAGGACCAGGCACTGCCAGGGTCAGAGTCCATGCCTGGAAGATGTGCTATTTCCCATCTCTTTCCCTTGACTGGTAGCCCGGCTCCTTGAAGCCTGGGAAGCCATCCATGTGCCCCCATGAACACGTGTTCTGTGTATGAGGGAGCCCAGAGAGATGATAGGAATGAATTTCTGAGAACATTTGAAAGTTTCTCCGTAACATATGAGCCGAGGAAAACCAGCTAAGAAGATGGAGTTGGCTGGATAGCACGAGGAAAGCATTCTGTGACATCATCACCAAAGGAAGGGAGAAGGGAAAAGAAGCTAGGAAGTAAAGAGTGTTAGATGAAGACCTGAAGTTTCCGGTTTGGAAACAGAAATATAAGACAGTGCCAAATAAGTTATATTTATCAAAATTTCAAGCGGTAGCCAGGCAGAGCGAATCATGCCTATGTACTGGTTAGGCTTGTGGTTTGTTGTTTCTGTCAATTTGACACAAGCTCAAATCATCTGGAAGAAGGAATCGCAATTAAGAAAAAGCCTCTATCAGACTGGCCTGAGGGCAAGCCTGTGGGGGCATTTTCTTAATTAATATTGACGTTGGAGGGCCCAGCCCATGGTGGGCTGTGCCATCCCTGAGCAGGTGATCTTGGGTTGTAAAACAAAGCAGGCTGAGCAAGCCTTGGAGTGCAAGCAAACCCCTATGGTTTGTGTTTCTGTTCTGGCCTCCAGGTTCCTGCCCTGCTTGAGTTTCTGCTCTGACTTCCTTCAGTGCTGGACTGTTACCTCAAGGTATAGGACACAACAAACCCTCCGCTCCCCAAGGTCTTTTTGTCATGGTGTTTACAGCCACAGTCATAAACAACTGGGACAGCTGGTAATCTCAGCACTTCAGAGGTGGAGGCAGGAGGATCTTTGCAAGCTCAAAGCCAGCGTCTTAGTTATTTTTCTATTGCTGTCCAGAGGCACCATGACCAAGGCAACTTAGAAAAGAAAGCATTTAGGTGAGAGCTTCCTTACAGTTTCAGAGGATTAGTCCATAACTGTCATGGTGGGGAGTGGGCAGGCAGGCATGGTGCTGGAGAAGTAACAGAGAGCTAATTGGAGTGCCATAGGCTCTTGAAATCTCAGAGTTCACCCACAGTAACACACTTCCTCCAACATGATTTGCACCGTGTCATTTTTTCCTTACCAAACATTTCCACCAATTGGAGACCAAGCATTCACTCAAACCACCATGGCCAGACTGTCTTGCAAAAAAAAGAAAGAAAGAAAAGAAAAAGAAAGGAAAGAAAGAAAAGAAAAAGAGGTTAGTTGTGTTCCATATGGTGATGCACACCCCTGTAATTCTGGCACTTGGGAGATGGAGTCAGAAGGATCAAGAATTCAAGGTTATTCTTGCCTGCAAAGCCAATTTGAAGCCAACCTGGGCTTCATGGGACCCTATTTCAAAGAAAATATAAAAAAGTCAAGTAATCAATACATTTTACCCAAGTATTCTATTTTAAGAATTCATCCTGCAGCAAAACTGACATGATACATATGCAGATATTCACTGAAGCAAACAAGGAAAACTGTCTAAATATCCACTAAAAAAAAAAAAAGACTAAACTAAATTATAATATGGACACACAGCATGCAGCCATTCAAACAACAAGATGATCTATCTCTATGTATCAACATGGGAAGATGTCTAAATTGGACCATCACATCTGAGAAGCCACAGAGTGATATATACATTTGGGGATGAAAATGTATGTATGTATATTCATTTAAGAATAACTCAAAAAGAATATACCAAATCCATTAGTGGCTATTTTGAGAATTATATATTATTTAAATTTCTTTTTCGAGAGTGTCTATTTTCACTCAAGTAGTCAAGAAAAGTATGTATCTTGGGTTTTTTAACCAACTGTTATAGAGGATAACAGGAGACATGTTCAGGCTTAGGGAAGAGGCTGAGTGTAGGCTCCAGGCACCTTACAGTGTGTGGGAGGAGGGGGCGGGACAGTGTTTTGTTTCCACTGACTTGAAACAGTAGCTATGGTGATACTTTATTTGTACTGAAATGTGATTTTATTTGTATGTTAATAAATAAAGTTGCCTGGGGATCAGAGCTAATAGCAAGCCATAGCAGAGCAGTGGTGGTGCACGCCTTTAATCCCAGCACTTGGTAGGCAGAGCTAGGTAGATCTCTGTGTGTTCAAGGATACATCCAGCATTGGAGACACACGCCTTTAATCTCAATACCAACCATAGAAGACCTGGAGGTCTGTACAAACAGGCAGTGACAAGGTGGTCATGTGGTTGGGTTTACAACCAATGAGAAGGCAAAACAGAAAGTCTTTATAAAGACAGACACACAGGAAGTAGGTCTATTTCAGAGAGGTAGGACCACCGTGAGAGGAAGGGTAAGGTTTTTAGCTCTTAGCTCTGACCTCTTGGTTTTCTTCTTTGCATTGGTTCTGTGTTTCTTATTGAATAAGACAGTTACTTCTACAAGCAGCAGATTTCCCACTTGGGAAAAGAGAAAAACAAGTCCCGATAGCTCTCTGAAAACCTCTGCTCAGCTTCACTGAGATCTGGTAAAGGCCTAGTCCAGCCTTGGGCTGTGCAAGAGTCCTGGACACTGGACCTGGGGTCGAGGGAGAGTATGTAGGTGGGCGGGGCATGGGCAGTCAGGAGAGTGGGCAGCACTGGGATGGGAGGTGGACAGGGCAAGGGCAGGGTTGTGCAGGAGTGTGGGCTGTGTCCTGGAGGGGGAAGTAGGAGAGGGTAAGGACAGAAAGGCTGGAGCAAAAAGAACTTGACTGTTTCCACGGAGGACCTCACCGTACCATCCCTGTGTAGGCTTTTACTTCTCTGGCATTTCTTCTATTTTCCCTCTTCCTGTCTAGCTCTATAGCGGTTTAAAAGAAAATGGCCCCCATAGGCTCATAAGGAGTGGCACTACTAGGAGGTGTGGCCTTGTTAGAGTACATATGGCCTTGTTGGAGGAAGTGTGTCACTGGAGGCAGGCTTTGAAGTCTCAGATGCTCAAGCCAGTGTGGCATTCTCTTCCTCCTTCCTGTCGATCCAGATGTAGAACTCTCAGCAACCTCTCCAGCACCATGTCTGCCTGCACACTGCCATGATTCCCACCATGATGATAATGAACTAAACCTCTGACCTGTAAGCCAGCCCCCATTAAATGTTTTCCTTTATAAGAGTTGCTGTGGTCATGGTGTCTCTTCACTTCAATAGAAACCTTAAGACAAGATAAGCTCCTTCCTTCTGTTTTTGAATCTCCTACCTTTTTTCTCATATTGAAAGAAGCCTAAGAGATAGGTCATAGAAAGAATCAGCAAGGGTTTCCTTTGTTTTCTGCAGTTTGCAAGGGTCTACACAAGATTTTTTAGCTGAGTCTCCATTTCAATTCTAACGGCAAGTCCTCGGGAGTTGGGCAAATGCATTTTGGAGGGTTTAGTTTCTGCTTCCTAGTCTAAGATCCAACCTCTGGATCACAGGTACCATGTGAGAGAAACTAGCCATTGCTGACACTTTAAAATTATACTCTGCTGTTAGCAACTGACTTTAGTCTTTCCTTCCACATCCTACCACATGAGGCATCTCCTGCAAAGGTGTGTGAAACAAGTCACAAGGGTATAGGACCCATTTTAATGTTTTGTCTTGCTTTTGATAAATCATAAGGGAATCCACATTAAAGGGTATTTTATGTCAGGGACTGATTTTGTGGTATAAACCTGAATCATCATCACACTGTGTATAAACACAGAAAAGCCTGTTTCCATAAGCAAGACATTCCATATGCTACTTATGAAAATGATTTCTTAGCTTCGTAGGGGGTTAGGAGACCTAGTAAACATCACTAGTACTCAGGATTGCTACATCTTCATCCTTACTACTTATAAAGTTAAATTAAAGTGGTTGGGGGTGTGGCTCAGTTGATAAGTTACCTAGCCTGGACAAGCCCTGGGTTCTGTCCCCAGAGCCTTACAAACCAAGTGTAGTATTCATCTATAATCTCATACTCTGGAAGGAGGAAGGAAGAGAATGGGGAGTCCAAGGTCATTCTTGGCTACAAAGAGAGTTCCCAACCATCTTGGGCTACATGAGATATTGCCTCAAAAACATTATTTTCAAAAATACATATTTAATGAAAGAGAATGTTGTTACATTTCATGTAAAATTTTGCATCAAATGTAATCATTAAAACGCAGGTGGTGAGGTTCTGTTTCTAAATAGAGTTAGCAATAGTCACCAGAAATGGCTTATTACATTCTTTTGTTAATAAGTGAAAATAATGAGTATCATTATACAGATTTAATTTGCACACAGACATCACAAACACTTTGAACTTATTGCAAGGTATTGACTAGGAAGGAAGTAGGCACAATATTTTTAATTTGTAATAAAATCCTACGTCATGTGCTTTTCAAAAAATATTATTGCATGTGAATATTTTAAATGGTGATCCTTTCTAGGAAACTTCCTCAGCATTTTCTGCCCTCAAAAAAAAAAATCAATTAAATTAGACTAGACCCAGCACTAATTGGTTGCCAAGATTCATTTTTGTAAAGATCACTTTGGAGTTGTAGATGTTCATAAGAAGACTAATTGCAAAGTGGTTTAAATTATGATTATTATGATTTAATTGTTCATAACAATTTCCCTTTAGAATTATTTTTTCCAAGTCATTTATTTCACTTTACCAAATGACCTTTTAAGAAATTCTATAATCAGCATACTTTGTCAAGCCAAAATAGGAAATGCTGCATAGGCATGGGGGGGGGGGTCAACAGGCTTCACCTGTCCCTCCTCCTCCTGCTCCTGCTCCTCCTGTCCATCCTCCTCTCCACCTGCTCCCCCTCCTCCCCTTCTTGCCTCCTCCCAGTTCCACCTTCCTTAGTTTATTTTCGTCTCCATCATCCTTTTTCTGTTCCTTTCCCTCATCTTCTCCCATCTCTTCCCATCTCACAATAGTCCCTGCCTTTGCCCCAAAGCCATGTATGTTACTAAAACAATTCAAAGAAGAAAGATGTAAAAATAAATAAATAAATATGAAGCTCTCCCCCTTCGTTCCCCCTGCTCATGTAGGTCTACATGAGAAATGCACATTTTAGAAGTGGTATTGACAGCAGCTGCGGGGTACAGACACAACTCAGCGCCGCTGCCAACAGCCTGACAACTTGCTTTAATCCTTCAGGGACCCAACTTAGGTAAAGCTGGAGTCTTGACTTGGCTGCCGAAAGACGTTTCTGATGAGGAGGGACGAAGCAGCCATTTTCTAAGTAGGAGGTTCAAGTAAAGAAGAGGTGCTCGCACTCTCAGGACAAACGTTAAGTCACACCCAAGAGAAGGGGCGTGGATCTGTCAAAGAGTCACCATTAAGTGTCTTTACAGTAGCCGTATATACTGTTTTTGACGAGTTCTGAATATTCAAGGGAATGAGAACCCACAGTGGTTCCTACACACTGACTAGGATCACAGCTGATGCATTAAAACCCTAGGTTACAGGGTTAACAAAGGAAGCTAATATTTTTCCTGTAAACAACGGTTTAAGTCATGTTTATGAGATTCCCAGAAAATATTAAGGCCATACTTGAAAACTGCATAGGCCTTAAGCATGGTTCAGTGTTATTTCAACATTTTCCTCCCTATTAATATTGTTGGCAACCTCCTTAGCAAATGTTTTAATTATGCTGGAATTCTCCATCCTCAGCTGGTGAGAAGCTTTAGCCAGACCATTGTGCTGGAATTCTCCATCCTCAGCTGGTGAGAAGCTCTAGCCAGACCATGGAATAATGAAAGATGATGTTGTTACATTTCATGTAAAATTTTGCATCAAATGTAACATCCTCTTTCTTCCCACGCTCCCAGTTTTACCTCTTACTGTCCTACCTCCGTATCCTCAGTATTTCATTTTATAAAAAGGCATGTGGAGGGATTGAAACACACAGACTGTATATAATAGTGATAAAACGTAAGGTGTAAGGAGAGAGGGCCCTGCACCCAGCCTGGACAGCACTCTAGAACTGAACGACCTCCCCCCTCCCGACCCCCACACCCTCATACCCCTACTCCCACCCATGTATACCTCCTGCAGTAATCAGGAGAGAGGGCCCTGCACCTTGCCTCGGAAAAATGGTAGAACTGGCCCTGGTGGTATGCATATAAGTGGAACGAATCTGGGGGCCTGAGAAGGGGAAAATTAGCCCCGCCCCTTACTACAGGCCTCATTGAATGAGCTAGCCTAGACAGTGCTGGAGAGCTTGGCGACCCCAGGTAGTGACTATGAGGGAGAGCTGGCAGGCTGACCAACACAGCTACCACCCAGGCCCAGAACCAGGGCTATGAGTTGGCCCACCCCAACATCCATAGCCTCTATGAACTGTTGGAGCATGTGAAGGGGACGAATCTGCTGATCCTAAACTGCAGGATCTCCATGACACAGGACAACAACAGGAAATCCAAGAAGAGCTCCAAAGCAAGACCCCATTATCGACAGTGTAGCAGAAGCCAGAGGCCTCAAACCAGACCAATGATTCATAGCAATGAACACTTACAAGATGTATGGACTACAGGGTAAACTGTGAGACTCAACAGGCCACACAGTTCCTTCTTCTTCTTCTTCTTCTTCTTCTTCTTCTTCTTCTTCTTCTTCTTCTTCTTCTTCTTCTTCTTCTTCTTCTTCTTCTTCTTTTTCCTCTTCTTCTTCTTCTTCTTCTTCTTCTTCTTCTTCTTCTTCTCCTTCTTCTTCTTCTTCTTCTTCTTCTTCTTCTTCTTCTTCTTCTTCTTCTTCTTCTTCTTCTTCTTCTTCTTCTCCTTCTTCTTCTTTTGTTTGAGTTTTGGTTTTTCTTTTAAATTTTGTTTTGTTTTTGGGGGCAGGGTGCATGGGCAGAAGGTAGAAGTGAAGGGACAGGGAGGTAAGTGGGATCTGGATGCATGATGTGAAATCCACAGAGAATCAATAAAAACTTGAGAAAAATATAAAGTGTAATATACAAACATATATTACTACTACACAATAGTTTATAATTATATTAATCACTTAAAATATAACAAATATATAATAAAAGTATTCATTGTAATGGTAGTAATTGTCAGTCCGATGAGATCTGTAGCTGTCTGGGGATGGATCCCCGGGCATGCTTGTGAGGGGGTTAACATAATTATGTTAACTGAGATGGGAAGGCTTGCTTATTATGGGTGATACCATTCACTAGGCCAGGATTCTGGACCATATAAAAAGGAGAAAGTGAGCTGAGCCTGAGATTCACCCTTCCCTTCCTGACTGAGGGTGTGGTATGAGCAGTGGAGACTGCCCCACCATAATGGACTGTACCTTTGAACTGTGCCCTAAAATAAACCCATTCACCCTTGAGTCAGTATTTATCCCAGCAAAGAGAACAAAAGTAAGACAGAAAATTGATTCCAGGCTGCTATCATGCTGTGGTAAACCTGGTGTGGCTCTGAAGCCTTTGCAACTGGCTTGAGTTTAGAATTCTGAGTTAGAAAAGCCTTTGAATACTGTGAACTTAGCTTAATTGGTCATTCTAGTAAGAACTTAGGAGATAAGAATGCTGAGAGAATAATGGATAGTGGAAGCCTGGCTCATGCAGTTTTGGGGGCAGTGGACAGGGGCTCTCTCAGAAACTAAGCTAGGGGCCATTCATGTGATATTTTGACCAAGAATCTGGCTTCATTCTGCCCATGTCCTGATAACTTGAGTGAAGTTAAATTTAAAGATAATGGACCAGTTTGCTTGGTGGAGGAGAGGTCTGCAAACAAGTATAAAGTTTTAGATAATGCGACTGTAGATAAGAAAGCAGGTATAATTGTTAGAAAGATCAATGGCATTAAAGAGAAGACAATTGTGAGGCACTGGGATAATACAGGGGATTCGAGGTGGGCAGGATCCCACCCATCAAAGGCTCCAGCTTATCAAGATGTGAACCTCTGTGAAAAGAGAAAGCCTGATGAACCAGAATGCACCTGTGAGGGGCATTGTCTGCTTCTCAAAAGCAACTGCCTAGGAGAATGCTTCCCCAGGAACACACCTAGAAGCTGGTACAGCTGTGGGCCAAGGCAGTCAGGCAACATCCTGAGCTGGCAGCAGAACTCTGAAGCATTTCATTCCTCATATGCTACTAGTTTTGGAAGCATGAAACACGCAAGATTGAAGGGGTCATAGAGTCTTAATTCATGGTCTCAGAGAGTAACTGAGGCCACAAAAAGTGTAGCAATGTCAGAATGTTGGAAAGGAGGCCTTGGGAAACCGTAGGGTAAAACTGGGAAGATGATACCAAGCTTGCGATGAAGACACCAGTATTTGTGAGGTACTGGGACTATAGGATGTCTGCCAAGAAGAGCTGCAGGCAGAGAGTAGAGATAGTTGCGGACAGGGGTGTGTATGCAGTGATCAAGCCAGATGAGTGAATTTATCAAGCCCTGTAGAGCCCAGCCAGTTTCATCATGAGACCAGTAGGACACAGAAATAGATTTTGTCTTTTCCCTCCTGGATTTCATTTTTGCTTTTGTCTTGTTCCTTAGATGCTATTCTTCCATTTTGGAATAAGAATATTTACTATGTGCAAATATGTGTTCAAAGTACTTGTATTTGATTGTATAGTAGCTCAAAGTTAAGGGACTTTAGACTTTTAAAGTATTGGACATGTTAAAATTACGGGGACTTTTAAAGTTGGACTGAATGTTTTCTGCATGGCAACATGGCTATGAACCTATGAGGACAATGGAAGGAAGTTACCATTTGAAGTGATACGTTTGAGTGTCGAGTTGACAAGGGATTTCTCCTTTTGTTTCTTTCGTCGGGATATTTTGTCACAGACATAAGAAAATAATCAAGACATATATCTTTAAGGTTTTTTTTTTAACATTTTTTTTAGTGTATGTGTATGTGTGTGTGTGATGGATGTGGGGGGATATATTCATGCCACAGTGCATGTGCAGAGATGATAGAACACCTTTGGAGTTAATTCTCACCTTCCATTTTTACATCGGTTCCAGGAACTGAACTCAGGTCATCAGGCTTTACAGCAAGCCCTTTTACCCACCGAGACATTTTGTTGGCCTCTTTCTTTATGTTTCTTTTGCAGAATTCTTTATTTTCTCCCAAGCACAGCATTTTGTCTTTAGGATCCCTTATTGCCAATCTTTAGAAGTCCTACAAGTTGTTCCTTTCTGTAAAGGGCAATATAATGATTCCTTTCTGTGCACCAGTTGCTACCAAAATGTGTCAATCATCAAAACATGGAATCAATACAAAAACATGGCCTCCTGTCTGAATTTTCAATACTAGCCTTAGGTAGCTAAGCCAGGCATTAGTAGGCTTAGAAGTCAGTGAGCACGAACCCTTTCTTGACAGTCAGCTTTGGACCTTTCTCTGGTAACCCATTAATTTTAAGAAGGGATAGGTTTCACAGCTGTCCCCATCTAGACTTTAAAATACTGCATGAAAGGAAAGAGGTGGGGAGCCAGGGCTTTGTTGACACCCACTAAGGGGGAGTTGCTTCCATCTCTGACCTTGGGTGAAGACTTGATGGTCTAAACTTCCTAAAACAATATGTACTATTGTCTCTCTCTTAAGAGTTAATCACCTGGCCAGGAGTCCACTCCTCACAAAATTAATACGGCCAAAGATATGTTACAGAAGTAGGTGGAATAATCATTCCTGAGTGGGGTAAAGTACTTCTGTGCCCCAGAAGGCCCTCCTTCAGCTCAGTTGCTTACAGATCTTTACTGCCAAGCATGGCCACTTTTCTAAGCTATCAAAAACAAACAAACAAGCCTGGTGGTGTTGGCTTATGCCTTTAATTCCAGCACTCAGGAGGCAGAGCCAGGAGGATCTCTGTGAGTTCAAGACCAACCTGGTCTACACAGCGAGATCCAGGACAGGCACCAAAACTACACAGAGAAACCCTGTCTTGAAAAACAACCCACCCCCCAAAAAAACAAACAAAAACAAACAAACAAACATACAAAAATTACTTATTTTTTTTCCCTTTTCTCCCATTCTGTCTTTTTGAATACCAGCCCAAATCCTAAGCCTGCTTCTCCTCATGCTGGGCACTCTCATTCTTCATGATGCTGCTTATAGACTTTAACTCAAAAGATGTGGCCTTCTGCCTCTTCTCCATCTCCATCTCGCCAGCGAGTGGGATTTACTCACTTACCCTGCTGTTCTTCTCTCACACTCTGATCAGATGGTCCCACACTTCCTTCTAAGACTATTTTTAAATTCTTTTATTAAAAAAAAAAAAAAGAAACAACCTAAGAACCCACCAAAGGGAACCTTGACTCCTTAGTAACACTAGGAAGATCCTGAGAAAAGTGAGAGAGGGGAACAGGACAGGATTTACCTACATTATGATCAGAGGCAGCGTTCTCCAGGGGCCAAAGCTGGGTCTATTTAAATATAATTTAGTATCCACAATAGTGTCAAACTTCACATATGCAACAGACACCAAGGGAATGGTCTGTCAGGATTCTTGTCTTTGTTGTTTGTCTGAGTTAGGGTCTTGTTATGTAGCTCAAGATGGCTTGGAACTCTTGATCCTCCTGCCTCTATCTCCCAGTTACTGAGAAAATAGGCATATGCCACCATGCCTAGAATAGAATTCTCTTTTAAATCAAGTTTTCTCTTGATAGCTAGCCTTCATGTGACATAAGAGATAGGTGGTCTTGTGGGCTGGGGAGATGGCCCAATGGTTAAGAGCACTTCCTGCTCTTGGCACAGGACTGGAGTTCTGTTACCGCCACCCATGTCACGTAAGTCACCACTGCTGATAACCAGCTGCAGGAGATCCAACACCTTACATTGCATGTGTTCTGCTTTCCTTTCTCTGTTGCTGTAATAAACACCATGGCCAAAGCAACTTTGGGAAGAAAGGTTTCGTTTTGTGTCACTTTGTTTTCATCATCCAGGTTACAATCCATCATTGAGCCAAGGCCAGAACTTAATGCATGGTTTGAAGCAGAAACCTCAGAGGAATGCAACTTACTATTTTACTTCCTAGCTCACATTCAGCTACCTCTCTTATCCATCCAAAGCCTGCCTGCCTGCCTAGGGACAGTACTGTCCACCATGGGTTGGATGCTCCTATCCTAATTAGTAATCAAGAAAATGCACTACAGACATGCCCATAAACCAAACTATGGCTAATTCCTCAATTAAGGTTCACTCTTCTGAGGTGTGTCAAGTCGACAGCTAAGGCTAACGGTGACATTCCATCCCTTGTCATCTTTGACAGGCAAACATATCACTTTAAACCATAACCTTCCCTTTCCTGTTTGTTCCCAACATCTCATGTTAATATCATACTATAAATTGCAGTCCAACTTTTTAAATTCCCACAGTCTTTAAAATGTTTAACACTTTAAAAGTCCAAGGTCTCTTTTAAAATCTAGAGTCTCTTAACTGTGGATGACTATTTAAAAAAAAAAGTTAAATACTTTCTTACTCCAAGACAAGGAAGGGCACAGTTTCAGTAAAATACAGCAGAAACAAAAGCTCAGCAGTATAAAAAGCTCGGTATCCAATATCTGAGACTCCCTTATGATCTGGCTCCAAAAAGCTTGGCTATATCCTCAATTTCTCCAGCTCTGTCACCCCCAGAACACACAGCTTGTCTCCTAGGCTGGGTCCAGCTTCACTCTGCACCTGCCCCTG